>NC_058380.1:41747500-41795000 GCF_018350175.1 Felis catus
CTCCCCTCCCCTCCAGTCAGCCAAAATTCACCCACAAGATGAAACATATTTGCCATCTCTGAACTATGAGCCTTCTTAAGTTCCAATTTGTTATCATTTTTAAAGTTTTCTCAGGTAACCCCAAAAGAAAAAGTTTAAAACACCGATAAGGTCAAAATTAAATCCAGAACTATGAACTCACTGGTAAAATATTCTTTCCCTTTGCATTTAAACTTGGTAAAGATACCTAGTACATTGTGAGCACTGCAGTGCTCTGTGAGAAAGAGCAGAGCTCAATCCTCCTCTGAGGTCTCTTTAGCATAAAAGTGGCAAATGCCTTCAAGGAAAATGCAGCACATCTAAGAGATCAGCAATGAAATCTCTCAAGGAAAGTCCATTTCTGTTCTCTTTCCAGACATCCCCCGTCTCTTAGTTTCCCTTGTACTACAGATTTATTTTTCTCAAAATGAAGATAAATAAATATCAAATACTAAGGAGTCATTTGTCCAGACAGCATACAAGTAATCACAGAAAAATCATAACAATTTTTCTAGAAACATTAACTCAATCAAGAGTTAACTCCCAAGCACCATACTATGTATGTGTGTATATCTATATATTTTTTTAATGAATTTATGTTAAGATTGTTTCTAGTCTGAGGAGATCACTAAAAGATCTAAATTTAATGCACTATGACACATGTCTATATGAAAACAAGTTATTAACTGTTGTGTGGTATTTCTAAGAATTTTTAAAAATTAGATCTATTAAGAAATAAGACAACAGATGACAAACTTTTTATCTTGTCACATTTTGTTGGGGGAAAAAAAAAACCACACCACAATAAAACAAAAAAACAAACAAAAACCCTAAATGGAAAGGAATTAACATTTCAGAGGTTAAGTTGTTTTGGCTCTTTTTGTTTTGTTACATTCTGTTTAACTCATGCCTGAACGTGATAAACAAATACAAACTACTAGGAAAAACAGGAGGGTGCGGTGTTTTCAAATGAATGCACTTCCATCTTAGATAGATAGTGCCAAGTGTACTGCTTTAAATACAATTAAGTATCACCTGAAATTGCAGCTTCCAGGCACATTAAAGACTGTGTCTTCACAATATTAAAACAACTGATCGATGAAGTCAATGTGTTTGGGGGGCAGCAGTAAGTCAAATGAGATGTTTCATGCTGCTGGAGACAAAATAACCAGCTGACTGAAGCTGTGAATTAGCAGTTTCATCTTAGAACTAAAATTCTCATGTAGTCTCAGAGAACAAGTCATTTTTACAAATTACTTGGCAATCATGCATTTCAAAGACAGCCTCTCAAATCACCAGGTTGAAAAAAATTACAAGCCATAAAGTAATCTGTACACTTTCCTTCTTTTCTATCCTTCTCTAAACACATCCATACCATCAAGTAAACAAACAAAGTCTCAACGATCTTTTTTAAAAAGAGAAAGAAAAAAGAAAGCCTAATATCTTGCCATATCTGAACCATAACAAAGACGTTGCAGGAGGAGTGTGAGCTGGCAAGTCTGCCAAAGCTAAATGTCTTCCACATGGTCAGTGGCCAGTGAGCTCTGAAACAGGGGGAGAAAATCTGACACTGAACACTTCGACGTGAACATAACCTACTAGATCCACTCTCTGTTATGATTCTGCATATACATTGTAATCGTGATTAAAATGTATGGAACTTCAGAGAGCCTAATGCCGGGAAGTTTCCTTGTCCCTTAACATCACGTGAACACCCCAGGTCAAATATTACATGACACTAATGGTCAGGAAGCAAAGTGGATGACCTGAAACTATGTACTTTATTTTAACAGATCTCACAGACTCCTCTTTCAATGGTTGTGGGACAGACACAGCAGAGTTTGAACATTAACAGAGGTTGTTAAAGTAAAGCTTAAACCCAAATGTGTTAGCATAAAAGTACCTACTTGGAAAGATTTTAAGAGTATGTTTTATTAAATCCTGAAATGCATGTCCTGGTAAATTTCTATATAAATCTGATTTACAAATTCCACTGAAAATGTACCACAGCTGGCAGAATAAATTACTACAATAAATCATTATTAAATAACTGTAAATCTTTGTAATGACATAATGCCTAACTAAAAAAGTATGCAGAAGTGAACATTCGGTAGAAGAAAAGCACTCTTCACACAAGAAAGCAAATTACAAAACTTACCATGCCAACACCACAATATGATTCAGTGACTAAATAGGGAAATAAAATTCACATAAATAGTACTTAAATCTGCAGTGGAGTTATGTTCACTATTGCATCAAAACGAATTGTGTGACAATTCGTATGGGTAATAGGCTCAAAGTTTCTAACCTTAACATTCACACTGCCAAAGGGTAAGTCTTACAGGTACATCTGCATCCAATACTTAGCTAGACAATAAAAACATATCCAAGGTATCAATCAGTAAGTCCAATTTGCCCCTTCTCTAAAGCTTCACAAATATTCCATAGAAAATAATGTCTTCCCACTACCACACTCTCCCCCATACAGAACACCACCCTACTTCAAAATAAACTTTTTGGAAAATACATATAGCTCTATTCTTCTCGATGTGGAGATGAATAGTTACAGTAATCCATTACTCCAGATGCCACTTGAAGTGAATCACTCTAACCGTCCCTTATTTAGCTCTCCCAAGCCTCCATTTGTCAAAGTGCAGACACTTGGCACTTGTGTCACAACCAACAAGGCACAGCGCTCCGGCCAAGATGAGCTCCAGCAAAACGACAGGCCCCAAAGTGCCGGCTTACAGCATGTGATTGCTTCCTCAGCCTCTAAGGAAGGGTGAATTATTAACCGACACTTTCATAGCAGAAAAACTGTCTAAGATAAATCCATTAAAACAGTTAGTCTACTGAATATCTCATGCTGACAGTTGGTAAAAATCTTTGTCTAAGTCATCACTGCCCACTCTTGTTTGTGTTTGTATTTCAGTTCACAGCCACTACCCTTCATAAAATAAAAACATGTCCCTGAATGCCACCTCCACCTGTTTTTCTATTTGCCAAACCCCAGGTGGCAAAAGTATCTCTCAATAAGGAACCACTGCCTTTTCCAACGAGTACAGGATTTACCAATATGCTATTCAGGAAAGTTGCCCCCAACACAACATACTTACAAACCGAGCTGTCCAATAAGATAAATGGGCAAAAATGGTCTCTATTTTAGTCTAGATCAAAATATTTTTGCAAATATTAATAGGAGAATATTTTCCCCTGTATTTCATTTTCCAATTTGCCTTTCATTACAGGTACCAAAAAAAAACCAACAAAAAAAAAAACACACTCTTTTTCAATATGCAACAACTACTTCACTGAGAGCATTATTAAATGCATCTACCCAAGAAGCACTTGGGTTCCATCGTCACGTACAGTCTACCCTTGAACAATGTGGGGGTTATAGATGCCAACTGCTCCACTCTCCTTGCAGTAGAAAATCTGTGTATAAATTGACTCTTCCCAAACTACACTACTATTGACCAGAAGCCTTCCCAATAACATAAAAAGTCAACACATATTTTGTATGTTATATGTATTAAATACTGTATCCTTACAATAAAGAAAATATTACTAAGCTAGAGAAAAGAAAATGTTATTAAGAAAATCATAAGAAAGAAAAAATACATTCACAACACTGATTTATCAAAACAAATGTGCATGTAAGTGAACCTGCAAGGTCCAAACCACGTTATTCAAGGATCGGCTGTATGTCTTCCCAACAAGACAAGTTCTCCCTTCATCCTATTTCCATCTGCACAAAAGCCATTCTCTTCATTTCACCCACCCTCATGAGAGAGCAAAGATCTGTGCTGTGGCCTCAAAACCTGGCACATACCAGACCCAACGAATGAACAGTAAAAGTATACCTCACTCCGTGAAAGGGAATAAACATCTAAAAGTTACATGTGGAAACTGAAAACATTTCCAAATAAGCAACAGTTCAAAAAGAGAGACAAAGACAGCATGCAAAAGCACACTGACCCAAAAGGAGAGGGTGGTTCAGAATATACAGGGGCGCAGGAAAAGGAGTAAAGAGGAGACCTAAGAAACTGGAAGAGAATGTACAGTGTATAAAAGGCAGAATTCTAGGGATGCCTGGGTGGTTCAGTCAGTTAAACATCTGACTTCAGCTCAGGTCATGATCTCACAGTTCGTGAGTTCAAGCCTCATATCAGGCTCTCTCCTATCAGCACAGTGCCCACTTCAGGTCCTCTGCCTGCTCTCTCTGCCCTTCCCTGCTTGCACTCACTCTCTCTTTTTCTCTCTCTCTCAAAAATAAGTAAAAATAAGAGCAAAATTCTAGGTTACAAGAGCGTGTGACCTAAATTTTCAGCTACATTCCCTAGAAAAAGTAAACAAAAAATGAGAATGTTGACCATTGCTACGATTAGGTCTTCAGAGGTAATCTTTTAGGGTAATCTACTTATGTTAACTCCATGATTATACAAGAAAAGACATGACTTCCTCTTTTCTTCCTCACCCAACCTCCCATTTCTCTAGGCAATCCAGGGTACTCCGAGGTTTAAGTTATCAACTGAACTTTGATGGCCACCAAAATCCCTACCTTCAGCTTAGACTGCTCTTCTACACTGCAAATGTACTCAACTGTCTACCTGTCATTTCCAAGAGAATGCCTAACAGGAACTTCAAAAGGAACTTCCACAAGTGCTGCCCTAGGACTCCTCAAATTTGCTCCTTCTCCAGAATTGAGCTTATTAAATAGCACCATTGACCACTGAGTCCTTGGAAAATAATTTTTTTCCATTTACAAAGTCCAAAGGGATGGACTATTTTATCTTTTCCCATTTTCTTAAGAGCATTTTCTTGGAGCTATAGTGAATCTCAGTCTTTACATTAACCATTAGAACAGAGGTAAATCTGTAGGGATTAAGTCCACTCTCCAGTTTTCATTGCAGAGATATCTCCAAGGTCACATGCCAGATCACCTCAATATGTAAAAACAAACCACTAGAATTAGCTCAAGTGTTTCTCAACTGTGAGATTTTGTCCCAACTTTATAGTCACTTTGTGTTATCCTACATGCATGTAAATCTGTTAATGTCTACTCAATAATAAATTGTGTTCTTTCTCTCTCTTGTAAGTCAATAAGAAGGTGTCCTTTTTGTTGGCAGGATTATTTTAGTTCCATAACAATCTCTCCCCACCCCCTCTGAAAACTCACATGCAATCTCCAAATGGCTTCTAGTTTATCTCCTAAAGAATCTCTGGATCCATCTACTCTCCATCCCCATGTCTACCACCCTAGAACAGACTACATCTTTTGATAGTTAAAATAGACTCCAACCTCAGCTTCTCTTGAATTTACTTTTTCTCCCATCCAAACCATTCTCCTCCAAATTATAGCTGGTTTTTCCAAAATCCTTTAACAGGACCCTACAAGATCTGACATCTGCCAACCTGTGCATCTCTATCTTTTGACCCTTCACAATGACCCAGATTTTCTGTGTGCCCCAGCCATTCTCTCATTGCTTTAATCCCTTTCCTTTTCTCCTTCCTGAACCTTCAGAGATGCCCTCAGAGACAGTTTCTTTACCTGGACTAGAGTAGGTTATTATCTCTTCCTACAGCACCCTGTCCTTATTCTCAGCACTTGTAATTATTTAAGGTCTAACTTCCCTATGGGTCAACAAGCACTATCATAGCAGACCTATATTCCCAGTGCAGCTACAACAAATATTTCTGACTGAATATCCTAACGTATTAGCCAGTGAAAGTAGAGAAGCAGCTTAAAAGCAATTAAGAAGTATGTAGGTCGGGGTGCCTGGGTGGTTCAGTCAGTTAAGCGTCTCTTGATTTCAGCTCAAGCTGTGATCTCATGCCCCCACATTGGGCTCTGCACGGACAGCAAGAGCTTGCTTGGGATTCTCTCTCTCTCCTTCTCTCTGTTTGCCCCTCATCAGCTCATGCTTGTTCTCTCTCAAAATATTAAAAAATAAATAAATAAAAGTATGTAGGTTTACCTGTTTTATTGTACGTATTTATGTTGATCTTAAATCTCTTGCTATATCTTAAAACTTGTCATTTTACAACTAATTTAATAAAAAACCATTATCTGAAAGATTAAGGCTCCTCACAGCCACTGTAACCTGGCTACCACTGGGGCCCATTTATCAAGACAGAAATGAGCCCTGGTATACCCTGGGATTTGACTCCAATAAGCCCTTAAATAATTCCTTGACAATTGTCAAACGAGACAGAAATGTGAGGTGCATTTGTCAAAAGCCTGGAGACATTTCTTCAAACCTAACACAAGCATTTATATTCCTAGTTTTCTTCAAGCCCCTTTCTCAAACTCCAACATTAACAACTAATGCAAATTTTGACCATGTAATTTTACTGTTCTGAACATTTACTGAATGTCTACTATATGTCCTCATACAATTATAGCACTAGAAAAAAAATAACAGTTGCAAAGACAAACAATTCATTGTTATTTAAGAGCAAAATGAACTGTGGCACCTGGTTTGCTCAGTTGGTTAAGTGTAGGACTCGTTGGCTCAGGTCATGATCTCAGAGTGATGAGACCAAGCCCCATGTAGTTCGTTGGGCTCTGCCCTGGACGTGGAGCCTGCTTAAGATTTTCTCTCTCTCTTTCTCTCTCTCTCTCTCTCTCTCCCTGCCCCTCCCCAGCTCACACACGCACATGCTCTCTCAAAGAAAAAAAAAAAAAAAAGCAAAATGAATTGGAATTGTACCAATCCATATATAAGGAAGTCCTACAAATTGGTCAGTATTATCCATGTTACCAAATAGCTTTTGTTCCTTCATAGTTTTCAGATTTCAGTAATAATTTTATTCAATAAATTATAAGCATAAAGATTGGAATGACAGCTTTCGATGGTGGTCATAATAAATTACCACTACTTTATAGTGACTTAAAAAACAAAAACTTACTTTTTTACAATTCTGTTGGTCAGTAGCCCAACACAAGACTCCATGGACTAAAATAAAAATGCTAGTAGGGTTTCGTTCCTTTCTGGAGGCTCCAGGGTACTTCGTTCCTTGAGCTCAGGGAGGCCTCCTTCCCCCATCTTCAAAGCCAGCAATGTATCTATTTGGCCATTCCTGTATAGCCACCTCTACATCTCTGACCACAGCAAGTTAAGACTCTTTTAATGATTCATGTGATGGCTGCGTCCACCAGGATAATCCAGGATGCAATCCCTATCTCAAGGTCCTTAACCCTTTAACTGCAAAGTCCCTTGCAGGTAACATTCACAATTTCTTAACAGTTGGACATGGTGGTGGGGGCAGGGGGGCATTATTCTGCCATTATTTTGCACAAAAGTCATCTGAAATTTTCAAGTTAGTATTCCTACCTGAGAATTAATAGCATTTCTAATTGCCCAGTATGTGACATCTGCTAATTTAATATGCAACTGAAGCAAAATCTATCAATGAATTTTATTATCTTAATCAGAATCTTTAATGAATCTATTGGTTTTACTTACACTTACAGATGTAACAAATATACCTTTAAAAAAAATGCTATTTATCTTTCATTTGAATGGGGGGGAGGAAGAAAAATATTCCAGGGTCGGAGTGTATGTTTTTGGTATAAACACAAATTCCTAAGGGAATGTGTTCTGATTATATTAGTGATAAATTCCAGGAAACTGAATCAACTAAAATGGGTTATAAGACTTCACTTCATGATAATAGTTTTCAGTTCACACCAAAAAGCAATGTAGAGAAATGGATTATAGGTTACCACAGCTGGCTATAATCTCACACTTCAATAATACAGAAGATGTAATTTTCATGCAAGAATCTTAGTTGGAATTGAGACTTATTTAGTTAACTGCCTTTAATATTATTTTGTACTTGGTTATGAAAAGGTTTTTTTTTTTTTCAGAGAGAAGTCAAGGACCACACCTGAAGCTTATTTTACTCAGGGTGTGTTTTCTGTATAGATGTTAGAAAGGATTTCAATGGAAAAATATAGTTATTTCTAAGACTTCAGGGCCAGAAAAACCATCAGATAGATTTTTTCCTAATTTTTTTCCTCTGAAATCCTATCATCTTGATAGAATGTAAGTATGGTTTCAAACTGAAAAGGAATTACCAGTATCAATGTGAATCAAATACTAATAAACACAGCTTGAAAACAAATCATCAGGAGAACAACCATTCTTAACCACGACATTTATACATAATTCAGTTTTACTGTTCCATTTTTAAATCTGTGAAAGCATTCCATAATCACATGTAAAACTAGAAGTACAAAACCATAATAAAACAGCTCCATTTTTGAAGAAATTCTATGAGCTAAGTATCTTCTGAATTTCATTTGCAATGAAAATGTACTACTTTTATAACAAGAAAAATGTGTAAATGGGGGGAAGGCAGGACAGGAGAATGTCCTAACAAAGCCTATCTAAGCATACCACCAAGTACTCATCTTCATATTAAAACTAAGGCTGAAAAGACAAATTGAATGTAACCTCTCAAGGTGACTAGTAATTACCACCAAACTACCATAGCTGTACTCACTACTGAGTCTCCAAAAACGTACTCAACATTGGCTAGAATATAAATAGCCAAGTTGTTAAATAATCTGTACATTCTACACACACACACACACACACACACACACACACACACACACACACACGTATACACAAAGCTAATTATCTGTTTAACCCTACTGTGGTATTCATTTCTCAATATATACCTGTAACAAATTAGTACATTGTACACCTTAAAATTATATAAGTCAATTATATCTCAATAAAGGAGGAAAAAAATGTACATCCAAGTTGTGGTCCTAAATCATGCATTCTCAACAGAAGAAAAATATTATAGATATTGCAGTAGTTTATGGTCCTCCAAAGTTCTACCCTACCCAACAAAATCATATTCATTAGGATTTTATGAGTAGTGGGAGTGGGGAGAGGACAAAGATTAGGACGCAATGTCTAACAAGGCTCCTTAGGCCCTAATAGTGGAAAAAATGGTTGAGTAACAGTACAAATCAAGATGAACCCAACCCTGGCTATCAACTATAGGCATATGAATACTAGGGAATCCCTGATAACCACAGAACTATCTGCTTCATGCCCATCCACTCCTACAGCCCCACCAGTTCTGGGGCATCTCCAAGGATGACCCAGTTTGACTACTCAGGAAATATATAAAAATCACATTAGTCCATTTAGGTCATTTGTGAACTCCCTAGGAGGTGTATTTAACCACAAAGGAAAAGGTGGCATAGCAAATTACTTTAAATTCTATTTAGAGTCGGATGGAAGATGAAATTATGATATGAAACTTGGGAAGGAAGGAAATAGCTGAAGGAAAAATAATGGGTGCTGCATATCTCTTTAGAAAAATAGGTAATATTGAACATAAAAGTTTTGTCAGCCATGATCCACACCTAAGAATTTTCACATGTGGGTATAAATAGATAAAGAAGAAGAAAATATTTCAGGTATAGAGGTAGCAATAGCTAGCTTCAGTTTAAAAGGAATTTCACTTATTTTACTCTTGATTCTGAAAAACTAGTATTATACCACATGTCCCTCATTTTCCACAACAATCCCAATTTCATGTAACTGTATTCTTACTCCTGGTCCCCAAAAGTGATTCTTTAAATACAAAACTATGATCTCATTAAGATTTTCCATACAAACAAATCAATACCAGAAATTCCACTGTTACACATTAAATACTTGGGGGACAGAGGAGACTTGGAAAAGCCTATCACTCTACTCGTATTTAAAAGCAATATGCTTTGTAACTTTAGGATTCTAGTAAATGAAGAAAAGTTAGAAAACCAAATAAATGATGAATTGTTTTGACCCATCCATATTTATTTCAGCACTTCTTAATTCTTTAGTACTTGCAGTTGTTTCTGTAGGCTCCCTTGTAAAGCTTTTTTTGATGAACAGAATTACCTTGTATTTAACACCACAGCACTTAGCTCTCTTATGCTTCATCTAGCTACAAAGCACTATATTTGAAGAACAAGTGCTTTACAAACTGGACATGTCATCAAGTTACATGTGTACGTTGCACAAGAATATTCAGTCCAGAAACAAGGTAGTAGAAGCAAAATACATCGTTGTACTCAAGAGTATGTATCAAAAATTAAAAAGAATAAACATAGAAAGTAGCAAAATCTCTTAACCAAGAAGAATCAATATAGTCACCCTCATTAGTTTCATAAAATTAAGACAAAGGACAGGGTAGATTATTTTAGAAAAGTAACACCTTAAGATCCAAAGAACCTGCACTCCAGGAAGCAAACTTCACTCTGGGAGAGGAGAGTTGATCTTCTATTTTCTGAAGGACATCATCAAGTTGGTGCCAGCCAAGGCCATATGGAAGTGCATCTCCTTCTGGAATATTATATGAGGTGTGAGGAAGAATTCAAGACAAAATGCCAGAAGGGGCTGATCTAGGAAACATAATCATCTTGTAAAAAATGCCTTTTAACACTACCCAAAAACATTCAAAGATCTTTAACCACCCTACCCTCAACCTTTCTTCTTCCTTACAGAAATGGTATTCTAAAAAAAAAACAAAAACAAACAAACAAAAACAACAGAATGAAAGTTGTAAATGAGGATGCATCAAAAAGCCCACGACCCCCTTTAAAACTCTTGAATACGCAAGCCACAGAAAGGGAACCAACAGAGTATACACTCTGGGAAGCTCCATACCAACAGCAGCTCCTAGGAAAAATAATTCAAGGTAGACTACAGCCATCTCCCATTTCCCTCAATTTTCTTTTTCAATTTTCAAGCAAATAACATAGTTTGCTTTTGCTTACAAACTAACAGAGACAGTGAGGAACAGAAACTGGCCTCAAGAGTAGGAAGACAGGTAACCTGACCTCTTAATGTCCCCTGCCAACTACTAAATCCATAGAGCTCATTCTGAGACTCTAGCATTAAAAAAGCCCCCCTTTGTATATGGCACTGTAATGCAATAACAGTAATGATAACAATAATGAAGATGCCTTATATCTAGTGCCTTATACCTTAAAGTGCTTTAATGACTTTAATGGATTGAAGCATCCCTATGAGATCCAAGTCAGATATTATCATTTCTAGTCTACATAATAGAAAATCAAGGAAAAAAGGTTAAGTAACTTGACCAAGCCTCACTCGTCAATACAGTGTTCTGACAACAGTTAAAGGGGCTGCTAGTCCCTTTGCTGCTTAGCTGGCTGCTCAACCTGTGGCCTATCCCAAAACAGCTCTCTGGCTTGGGAGCTATGATGACACTGGCCTGAGAAAAGAGATCTGTCTAAACTTAGTATCACTGAGGTCCAAAGGGCTCCAGAGAATTGGTTGGCAGACAAAATCATTTTTATAAAGATTAAGTTTCTTCACTTTAATTTTTTAAGATCCAAATTTAATTTAAAAATGAAATAAATAAAAAGATCCATGCCACCCACTCAAATATTACAACGCAAAATCACCTTGATAACGTCATAATCACTTCAAAATCACCTTGATAACTTCATAATTATAGAGAACAAAACACACAGGATGAAGAGAACAGAAAGGAGACACCTGTCACCAGGGTCTTTTCCAAGCTAGTGGTGAGTTGGGAGAAAATTGCAGAGCCTGTTACTTCCAGATGATAAGATCTAACCTTCATAGTTCCCATTAAATCTGTTAAAGATGAACACAACACACCCAGCTAAAGAATGCTCAAGTATCACGTCACAAAGGCAGCAGTATCTTTAACCATTACAAGGCCCAAAGTCTGAAAACTGCAAAACTGTATGTGCATTTGGTCATGTTCATATTTACATACATCATGTCCTCCTTCTACAAAAACTAATCACTCCTCACTGGAAGACTTTACCAAGAGAAAAAAAATAACCTATTCCTAACATGAAATCTCTTATTTATTTGGGTTACCAAGTATGTGATCAGAAGTAAAGTAAGAGCTAGGATTAATTCCTAATAAAACTTAACCTTGCTCTCCCACCCACACAAAAGTAATTGTTTAGAAACGTGCGATTATTTGGCCCCAACCCATTCTTGGGGTGTGTAGCTCACTCACTGCCAGTAATTGCTTCCATACAAAACCGTGTTTTAAGACATGTTTGCATACTTATGATGATACGTTACATTTATATCACATTTAAAACCCCAAATAGGCTTACAGGTTTTATTTTCTGTACTAAGAAACAGAGACTGCATGGTGTCCTAAAGAAACCACCAGAAAGTGGTTTCATTTTTTATTTTCAACTAACTCTCTCTCTCTCTCACTCTGAATGTTTAGCTTCCTGAGCTTTTTCTTTTAATTAACTGGAAACAAAACTCATTTATCTAGGAAGAAAATCAACCTAAAAATCTGTGACAAGAGACCATGAGTATATCCCTGTCATGAACCCAAATTGATATTACCCAGGTCAGTATGCAATAAATTCTACTGGCTAATAATCATTTCACTTAGGGCAATTTCATTGGACTCAGTAAGAAAAATAGAAAACTTCTATAACAATTGTGGTTCATATTTCCTTCCTTAAAATTACTAATGAAACACTTTTAACCCATCTGCTATTTTATTAATGTAGATTATACAAGTTGGTATGATTTTATTTACCTATATATACTTTTTTAATAAAAAGCAAATTCTCTTTCTGCATCAAAAACAAAATTTTAAGACTTAGTAACTAAATTTGTTAAATTTAATTTGTTCTTCATAGCTCAGTGATTTCAGAAATAGTTAATTTTCACTGTCCCATTCCACAAATAAGCTTGTGGTCAATGAAGGAGCTCAAAATTCCCCCCAAAATGGAAAGAGAGAGCAAGAAGAGGAGGGGGCGAGGGGGGGAGGGGAGAGAGAGATTCATCCTCTTCAGGAAGCATATAAAACTTAGCATTAGCATACATGCTACGGTTTTTGGAAGGTAGTATTTTGTTATTTTGGTTCTTAGTACAGGCAAAGGTAGCAACTCTTCAGAGTCAGGGGAAGGGATGGAGAAGCTAAAGACTGATTAAGTTTTGTACTCTTCAAGCTCTACCCTACACAAATATTTACTCTATACCCTACATCGAAACCATGCTTTTCCAGACCCCTTTGAGTACAGTGAACACATGTACATACACACAAAAAACCACAGTAAGCAGATAAATCTTATTAGGTAAGAGCTTTACAGAAAGATGATTTTCTAGTATCACAATGTGATGTAAATTAAAAATGTGACTGGATTTGATTCTGATTATGGCTGTTACAATGCAGTAATTTGTTTAAAAAATACATAACGAAATTTTAGATCTATTGCTGAGCAGTAAAAAACCACTCCTAGAGCAAAGGGATAAAAGCTAAATTTTGTTTTCAATACATACAAATTATATATATCACTCAAAATTATTAAACCTGTTCATAAGTTATTAATATTTTAGTAAAAAAAACCTCATTGCTTTACAAAAGAAATTCTTGACTTTAGAAAAGCTAAAATAGGCTTGCCCAGGGGTGCCTGGGTGGCTCAGCTGGTTAAGCAGCCGACTTCGGGTCAGGTCATGATCTCATGGTCCATGGATTTGAGCCCCACGTCATGCTCTGTGCTGACAGCTCAGGGCCTGGAGCTGCTTCGGATTCTGTGTCTCCCTCTCTCATTGCCATTCCCCGGCTCACACTCTGTTTCTCTCCAATAAATTAAACAAACAAACAAACAAACATTAAAAAAAAAAAAGGAAGTTGGGGTGCCTGACTGGCTCAGTCAGTAGAACATGTGACTTGACCTTGGAGTTGTAAAGTCAAGCCCCATGCTGGGTGTAGAGATTACTTAAAAATAAAATCTTGAAAGAAAAGAAAAAAAAAGAAAAGAGAGACAAGGAAAAGCAAAGCAAAGCACAGAGTCACAGAAACACCACCTGGCCCCCTCCAAAACTTCATATTTAAACAAACACCAAAACTCTTCTGGTAAAAGTAACAGGTTTTTTTCCATGGGCTATAATCATTCATGGACGATGCCTTAATTAAAGCTGGGCAACGAAACTGTATATTAAGCTGAGTGTGTTAAGTCAAAAAACTAACTTCTTAGCATAACAGAGCATACTCAAAGCATAATTTCTTAATGTGTCCTGTTAGGTCTACATATGAGCAGAGATGTAAACAATATCAGTTTTCAACCTTAACTGTGAATTTTTCCATTTTTAGTGCTTTCTGTCCCAACTTTAATGTTCTTTTAATGTAGTTTTTCCTGTGTGATATATCATATTTATCTCTGTAGCCATTCATCACTATTTTCTTTAATTGAGGTTAATTTCTTTCAACTTGGGGGAAGGTGGGAGGAAGGAGGGAATCCTCATTCTACAAGCACTGCGCACAGAGGGCATTCACAGCTGCTGATTTTTTAAATCACAAAGCCCAATTTTCAGGATGCTTAAAGTCCTCAAATCCACCTTACTGCCCTCCAATCTGGACCTAAATCAACAATCTACTGGGATGGGAACCCAGTTCCCACCCAGAACCACTTAATGAAAAATTTCTACCTAACTAAAATCCCTCCAGCTGCAACCTAAGTCCTTTTGTTTGTTTTCACTCAAATGGCTAACAGCTGGCACCACCTTCCATGTAAAATTATTTCATGTGTTTGGAAACCGTGATTAGCTCATACCTTGGTCTTCACTTCTCCTGGCCACAAAAATCAGTTCATTTCTCAAATCTTTTAAACATTTTCTACTTTTAACTCTGGGCTCCACAGTTGTATTGGAGTTTAGAATAATTAAGTGGCCAGAAATAAGTGAAATACATTGTAAAGGTTGATAAAAGGGTTATTCTTCTGCTCATCTTAGAGCCTAGCCGTAGGGCCTTTAGAATGGGCTCTGGCAGAAGGCTGGCTGAAGATGTCCTCCCACAAAGCATAGGTGGCAAAGACAACTCCCTCACCCAGTTTTATGAAGTGGACCAAAAAGAGGGAGGGAGACCTCATAAGTCTAAATGTAGAGCCTGACAATTTTAAAAGCCACAATTAAAGAGAGATAAAAGCTGGTCAAATCTGGGCAAAGGGTTTTATTTTGACATGCTAATGAACATTTGGGTACCTTGCACTTGTACAGTACAGTTTACCTATCATCCTCTTAAGGATATGCATATACACTTCATTCCCTGGGAAGAGGCTGGGATGGTCTTGGGAATGAAGAGGAAAGGAATCCACTACCAAAGTCCCAAATGCTGGATGGTGAATTCTCCCCATGTTACAGGCCAGAAGTAACTACTAGATTCTATCTCAAGCATTCATTAAGCGCCTAACACTCAACAGGCAGGCAGCAGGTGACCTGAAACTAGAAGTGGGGCAGTAGGAAGGAAGCTTCTTGGTTTGGGCAGTCCTCAATGATGAGTTGAGGGTAAGCAGCACAGCAATACACAAAGAAGCAATATTATGGGCTTTTTAATGATGGTCTTTCAAAGGGATATGGAAGCCAAAAGGAGAGAAGACCCCAATCAGGCTAATGAAGTAGTCAAGGGAGGATTTATTCATAGAGCTGAGGCTTTCTAATCAATGCTGAGGACAGGGAGAGCTGCAGAGTCAGTCTATGGGGTTGAGGGATCTCAGAAGCCAAAAGAGACACTGGGGAGACAGGTATGAGAGCACTACATGCTCTGCCAAGAAGTTCAGACATTATCTATATATTGTACAAAGTTTTCTGTGTTTTATTTTTTAATTGTATTAATGAAGTTTTCAAACATATACCAACGTGGTGTAAGCCACACCATCAGCTTCAACAATTATCAGGACATGGTCAGTCTTATTTCACCTATACTCCTCCTAATACCCCCTTAACCCCCCCTCCTCCAATGGATAATTTAAAAATCCCAAAGTATCATTTCACTAGTAAATACTTTAGTAGCTATCAAAGGCATTTAAGATCTGACATGATCAGATCTATGTTTTAGAAGGATTACTGGTTCAGGGAAAGAGGTAACAAGACCAGTTATGTGATTTAGATAAGGAAGTTGGTAAGAACTTACACCAAATAGTGGCAGTAACCAGGGATACCAGGGAACCTTCTCCTAAGGTGATCACCTACCTAGAAGATGGTGACTGATAGGGAGCTGTGAGAGTGTCTGGAAGGAATGGAATCTGGATGAGGACACTGCAGACAGTTAAGAATTCAAAAAAAGGAGTTGAGAGATATATGTAGTTTTTGGTTCAATGGGCCAACTGAACATGAAGAGAAAATGTTAGAGACAAAAAAGGATGAGATGTTTCAGAGAAGAAGAGGAGAAAATCAAATTTACTTCAATATTTGAAAACATACTTGTGCCTGGGATGGGTACTAGAGAGACAAAGAAGTGGCCCCTACCCTCAGAGAACTTCCATTCTAACTGGAGAAATAGGCAGATTGCCTACACAAGCAAAAATGAATGTAAAATTGGGCTCAATGTTTTAAAAAAACATTTATCAAAAGAGGGGTAGGACTTAAAGCCAGTGAAGACAAGGTGGGATCTGAAGAAGGATTAAATTTAAACTGGGTTCAGAAATCAGAGCATGGAAGAAAGGAGAATAGGCAAAGGTAGGGAACTAAGAAATGGGGGCACAGAGAGGAGAGAAGGAGAAAGGGAAAAAGAAAGCTGAGAAGCAGGCAGAGGGCAGAACTCTGGAGAACAATGTTAGAGGATTTAGGTAAAAAAAAAAAAGGCGACACCAAAGAAAGCAAGGGGCTTTCTTTGAAAATTACCAATAGGACCCTGAAAAAGTCCAGCACCTGTACAGACCATGACTTAAACTCGAAATCAGTTTAACATCTGTGGATGGTTTAAATATGAGGTGCACAGTTATGATATTTTGTAACTTTCTGCTTCAGTGTCTTGTGGTGTCCAGAGGTCTGCAAGCTTTACAAGGGCTTGCAGGGACTGTGTCTGTCCATGTCACTGCTGTGCTGGAGGTTCTAGTACAGTGCCTGACAGAAAGAAGATGACCAATAAGTAACATGTGCTTTCAGAGACATTACCTCATTATCTATTTACAACAACAGGTTAAGTAAGAGAATCACTCTCCCTTGTTTTGCTCGTAGGGAAAATGCAGCTCACTCCAGGAAGGACTAACAGTCACCTGACTAGGAGAAGACTGGCCCCAAAGCGCTGGGAAGAAGTCATTCTATAGTGAGTGAGAGCCAAGGGAAGGGGGAGCAGAGCTCAAAGAGGCCACACAGCTTAGGATGTGTTGTCAGTACAACAATAAGGGGTATGGGCTTCAGAGTAAGATCAGGCTTCGATCTGAAAATCCCAGTGCTGTCCCTTACTAGTGACATAGTTTCCCCACCTGCAAATGGGAGAAAAGTAGTCTCCATTTCACCAGCTTAATGTGAAGACTCAACAATGATGCATGTAAATCACTGAGCAGGATGCAGTAAGCACTCAATTAGCAGCAAATGTGCCACCTCTTACTACATTAACATGGACGGAGGTTCACTGCCATTCAAGCTTGTCTGAGATCCTGAGAAAACCCTGGTGCTGTGAAGTGCGCACCACCCAGCAGGGTATCTCCAGACTCCAAGAAGTCCTCTAGGAAAAATCCCTGAGTCTGGAACCCCTGAGAAGGAGGAAGCTGGAAAGAGGGGCTGCAGGTGGGCATGCAGCCCAACGGTTTGCTCAATGAATTACTTGCCCTCAAATAAATGTTAGACCCAACAGTCATGACTAGAAACAGAAAGCTCATTCCTTCCTGAAGCACTTCAACAGCAGGGCACTTGACACAGTACTGTGTCAAATCTAGAAGGTGAGCTCCAGATCTCAGAATGTGACAGACTGGTCATCCAGAGATATGGGAGAGTTGACCAGGGACGCCCATCCACTGTCACTTAAAGATCAGGGCCAACCCTCAATGTTGACAGAGATGGGCTAGTTGTGCTCTTCTGTTTAAGTGAAAAAGAGATGGTGGGAATAAGAAATCTCTCCCTAAAGGTCATCCACTCTTGAAAATAGACACTTTTCTTTCCTCATGATCCATAGTCAGAAAGCATTTCCAAATCGTAAGTACTATATGACATCAACATCTTTAAATTAATTTGGTCTATGGCTTAAGAACTCAAAAGACAGGCACTTGGAGGAAAAGAGCCAAAACTGAAATGATCCACATGAACACTGGAACAACTGCCTCCAAATTAGGAGCTTACCCACAGTGACTGTGATAAGCAATCTCCCAGGGGTTGATTCACTTGAAAAGCTTTGTATCCCTCCCCCAATTCATACAATATTTTTTTTCTGAGCAAGGTGACCTAATCTGGAGTGGAATGTGCTGTATCTGTCCTGAGGCCAAGAGGTGGCACTGAGTCTAACAGGTATGAAAAAAGTTATCAGTCTGGTGAGACTGATAGGCTTATATCCCTCTATACTTAAAATATGGTTTTCAACACAAGCTACCTCAGAATTAATAAATCTTTCAACAGACTGTGTAGGACAATGTGCTCCCAGGTATCTGAAATCAAAACCAAACTTAATATCTGCTATTCTGGAAGTCTGTTAAATACTGTTATACGGCACCCAAGGTTTAGGTTTAAGATGTGTGTTCATTTTCGTCCAAGAGACAGCTACAAGTATAGGCAGAATATGTGTCACAGTTGGCTTGCCTAGCGTATCCTGCATGAATAGTCAGCAAAAAAGATAAGACGTTTACAGATTTTAAAGGCCCACCAACAGCAATACATGAACTATAATGACAAGACAAAGGCTTACTCCAAAGGACATTCAACTTGATAAAGGTGTCACTATTCATAGTTACACCCCTAGCGTGTATATTTTTCTCATGGAAGAATGTATTTAACACTTTATCCAATTTTCCCTAGAAATGTATCTTTTGCTAAATGACAGATAAACACCCCCAAGAATTTTAAGACTGATTTTATTACCCTCAGCACCCCAATCCTCTATAAAGAAGCAACATTTCCAACATGAAAACATTTTAGCCAGCGCCGCTTGAAGTTAAAGTAGTATCTTTGCCATTGTCTGGGGGGAGGGAGGCAGGCAGGAAGGTGGGGACTAGAAATGGAAAAAGAATTTTTAAATCCCTGTTGCATTATCTACCAGGTATAAGTGAATAATAACTAATATGTCTGCAGCCTCTGCCTTAATCTTAAAACAAATGATAGTATTCAAATATAATATTTCACATATGCAGACTGATAACAGGTTTTTCCTTTCTTTATTTCTTGAAGATTCTGTGAATGACACAATACAAAGTACAATGTATTTAATGAAAGGTTTCCAGGCTGATTTCCCTACAGATTATTTTCTTTCTTTTCTCTGGAACCCACACACCGGGTATACTGCAGGGACCAGGGGTATATATAAAAATAAACTATGAGCCAGTATCAGAGCTGATACCCTTCTCCTACAGGGGCAAGTGAATTATTAGATCTGTGTCATGAGTGTTTTTTTTAATATGCCATTGTTCCCACTTGAGCACATTAAATTTTCCATATCCACTTTTAAACCAATATAACCTTTTTTTCCATGTTCATAATGTTCATGCTGTACATTAACAGGCAGAAAATCCAATAGCTTAAGTCTTCATATAGTAGTTATATGTTAAGCTTGGTGGATGAAAACCTTTTGCATTTTCCCCCTCTTTGAACAGATACTATACTGGAGTTGGCTAAAACCCTAGGAAAAAAATTACACCTCATGGGAAACTGTACTAATATTTTTTTTCTTTTATGATTGATCACAAACCCATTTTGAACATTACACATTTTTTTTAAGTTTATTATAACTCTGGTTCAACATCTTCTAGCCCAACAAATTGAAGGTGCTGGAATCTTTTGGTCTGGAAGATGTGTTTGCCAATTATTTTTGCACTAGTGCACATAAACAGGGAAGACTGGATCTTAGGTATGAGTTATACATTCCTGTACAAAATAATTGTATATTCTATGAAGACTGATTCTTTTTCTGGAGAAATATACAACAACACAAGGGAAATCTTGTACTAGCAGCATAACTGAAGTGGCAAGATACAATATTAGAAAAACAGAGCTACTTTCATTACTGTGATGCTGTGTGTCAGAATGTCTCTCCTTAATGAACCTGTTTGCAATAAGACTCCGGGTGCAAAGAGGCTATTTAGAGAGACTATTGTGTCTATAGCGAGTCCTTCAAATATCTTCCTACCATTAGACATGCCGCATTGACCAATTCTGTCCTGATTGCTGTTCTTTTTACTATCAAGGGACATTCTTGCCCAGACAGACGGATGGATCAGACACTGCAGTTCATAAAATGTTTACACTGTACACACACACACACACACACACACACACTACGGTACTAGCTACAGAGCTCCAGATCACACAGTGAGTCGAATGTGGCAGTGTCATATGAAGGCTTATGACTTTCCAATATCAATGAAAGGATTTAAGTTAAACTTTGCTCGTCCTGTCTGCCTGTCACTCTCAACAAAAAGCCTTTTTTTCCTCTCTCTTTTAGTATATGCCCATGCCCATTGCTCACATGGGAACACTTCAGGCAAATGTTTTCTGGGTCATAAGGTTTCCTACTCTACTAAAATTCTCTCCTCATTTATGACAAGAAAAGAAGACCACACATGTCATGCCATCAAAAAAAGGGGGGAGGGGGTAAGGCAGAGCACAACAACAATAATAAAGAACAGTCAAAAGGACTTTCTAAAAAGATTTAAAATGCCAACTCAGAGTGACAGAAAACAAGAGACTCGTCTCTACCATATAACTGAAGCATTCTGGCTCACGCAGTGGCACTAACCAAGTATACACAGGAGAGGCTGAGGTGCTTAGAAGAAACTTCCTGTTCGTCTTACTCTACTGTGTTCTCATCAGCTGCCAGGCTTTGCTATCTATAGCTTCACCTTTCACACACCTACATGCTAAGTGATTCTCTACAAAAGCCCTTTCGTCTGTGTTTTTTCCAATAGAGCATCCTTTCCATTGAAATACAAATAATATGCCTGCCAGCCACCTGCAAAAGGTTTTACACATCTCCCCCATCTCAGCTGTCAAGCAGAAAGAACTTCAAACCCAAAGGTCCAAACTGCCAGTACACTAATAAATGTAACAACTACTAGTTATATCTATCTGATAAGGAATCAGAGAATTGCACACTGAACTGAACCTAGAGCCAATGAATCAAATGCATCCAAAGACACTTTCAATTCCCATTATTTTAAAATTTCTCTCTCACCTCCTCCTTTCTTCCAGGCTCAACCTGATATTCTAGCAGACCTGACAAGTGAACCATCAGCTGTCCTGCAGCTCTGATGTCCAAAGCCATTTGGAATATCTATGATTCCAAGTTCTAAATCCCCATCATGATAAAACCTTAAAATAATGCCTCTATTGAAACTACTTTGAACATTTATTGATAACACATAAGCATTTTCTTTAAAATTTTTTTTTAATATTAATTTATTTTTGAGAGAGAGAGAGACAGAGCACAAGCAGGGGAGGGGCAGAGAGAGAAGGAGACAGAGAATCTGAAGCAGGCTCCAGGCTCTGAGCAGTCAGCACAGAGCCCGACAGGGGGCTCAAACTCACAGACCGCAAGATCATGACCTGAGCCGAACTCACACGCTTAACCGACTGAGCCACATACATAAGAATTTTCTAATTGACGTATTTGACACTGTGAGCCTGTTTAAACACATTGAGGAGCTGCCTGAAGATTTAGGAAGTGCAGAGACAGAAGAGACCTGGTAGCAATCATTTTCTTCAAGGAAACTAAGATTGTAAGAGATTTAAGAAAACCTGTCTTGGAACAAACAACCCAAGCCCCTAAACTAGGACTCCAAACATTGTGTCTACTGGTCTAGCTCAAACCAGGCTGTAGCTCTATATGCAGGAACCTTTCTCTTTTTACTAATAAGAAGTTTTGTTTTTTAAATAGCAACAGCTCTACTAAAATATGCTCACTTATAGCTGTCATATCCACTAGTGTAAAGAGAAAAAGAATGTGAATAAGTACAGAGAGTACAAACAATCGAAGAATAATTTCTATGTTTCTTAAGAACAGTTATTCTCAAAGTATGGTCTCAGGACCAGCAGCATCAACATCACCTGGGGACTTGTCAGAAATGCAAATACTCAGGCCCTCCCCAAAAATGGCAGAATCAAGGAGCGCCTGGGTGGCTCAGTAGGTTAAGCATCTGACTCTTGATTTTGGCTTAGGTCATGATCTCACAGTTCATGGGGTTGGGCTCTGTGCTGACAGCATGGAGCCTGCTTGGGATTCTCATCTCCCCACCTCTGCTCCCCCAGCCCCAGCTCTCTACCCCTCCTTCGTTTGTACGCACACACACACGCTCTCTCTCTCTCAAAATAAATTTCTTTAAAAAAATCAGCAGAATCAAAACATCTAGGAGTAGGGCCCAGCAGTTTGTGACTAAACATGACCTCTAAGTGATTCAGATGCATGCTCAAATTTAATTGCCTTATCTTTAGCATATACACTATGATTTACTGAGCTTCATATTAAAAATATTTAAAATGGCTGATGCTCCTTAAGGATATAATCAACTGGCTAGGAGCCAAAAACAGACCCACAAATAGATCTATTTTTTTTAACGTTTATTTATTTTGAGAGAGAGAGAGAGAGAGAGAGAGAGAGAGAGAGAGAGAGAGAGAGAGAGGAAGAGAATACACAAGTAGGGCAGGGGCAGAGACAAAGAAGGAGAGAGAAAATCCTACACAGGCTCACGCTGTTAGCACAGAGCCCCATGTGGGGCTCAATCTCATAAACCCTGAGATAATGACCTGAGCTGAAATCAAGAATCAAACACTTAACTGACTGAGCCACCCAGGCATCCCCCGATTCTTTTATTTAGAGACAGGCAAGAACTCTCTTTTAGAATAATTAAGGAAATTAAATATTTAAATAATCACAAATTTAGGGTGAGGTGGAAATGGAAATAAATGGAATATTAAAATAAATGGAAAATAAAATGGAAATTAATGAATTTAATAAGAATCAATGGTGAAATGCAAAGACATGTTAAACAATATGAAGGTATGATTATTTGAAAATTAAAGATTAGAGGGGCACCTGGTGGTCCACTCAGCATCCAATGCTTGGGTTTCAGCTCAGGTTATAGTTTCCTGGATGGTGAGCTAGAGCCCTACGTCAGGCTCCGCACTATGCAGAATCTGCTTGGGATTCTCCCTCTGCCCCTCCCCTGCTTGTGTGTGCGCTCGCTCGCACGCTCTCTCTCTCAAAATAAATAAATAAACTTAAAAAAAAAGAGGGGAACTTGGGTGGCTCAGTCAATTCATCAGCCAACTTCGGTTCAGGTCATAATCTCATGGTTTGTGAGTTCAAGTCCTGCATCAGAGCCTGGAGCCTGCTTCAGCTTCTGTGTCTCCCTCTCTCTCTCTGCCCCTCCTCTGTCTCTATGTTTCTCTCTCTCTCTCTCTCTCTCTCTCTCTCTCTCTCAAAAATAAATAAACATTAAAAAAATTTTTAAATAGAAAATTAAAGATCAGATAAGGCACCAGTATAGGACAAAGAGAAAATGAAGGTGTGGGTTTAAAGATATTATGAAACTAGCACCAGATAAAGAACAAAATAAGTAAGTGACGGGAGAGAAAGTACTGTTACGTTAGTGATAACATCACAAGAGAACTGTGCGAAGTAGAAGAAGCAAGTTTGAACTGGATCCGGCATTAAATCTCAGGGAAATTATTTCATGAGTACTGTTAACTCAGAAGGTAAAAAGTGGATCAGAATCACTCATGACTTCAAAATCAAAGCCTCTACTGTTTCTAAAAACCAAAAGTTAGATACAAACTAAATACTCTTTTAAAGATTAGCAACTGTAATCACAGTACTCCCAGACACTGTAATTCCAGGAGGCCATAAAAAAATTATATGCCTCCATGACTCTAACATTGAAAAATACATGGGCAAGTAGAAAAAGCAATTAAAATATAATCGTACAACTCCTGGTTCAAAAAATATGGGCATGTGTATGTATATGTGCATAGAACAGTCTGGAAAGTAATAAGACACAATGGACACTAGAGCAAGTGATTGGTTTGCAACTAAGTTTTATCTCTTCTTTATTTTCTCATTTTTCTTGTTTTTTTTTTTAATGTTTATTTATTTTTGAGAGAGAGAAAGCATGCATGAGCAGGGGAGGGACAGAGAGAGAGGGAGACACAGAATCCAAAGCAGGCTCCAGGCTCTGAGCTGTCAGCACAGAGCCTGATGCAGGGCTGGAACTCACAGACCGCAAGATCATGACCTGAGCCGAAGTCGGCCACTTAACCGACTGAGCCACCCAGGCGCCCCATCATTTTTCTTGTTTTTTAAATGAACAATGATTACTTTCATAATGAAAAAATATAAAAATACAGACACAAAGTTTTAAGAAAAAGAAAGAGAATAAGCGATTGCCTTTTTATATGCAGGGATGGGTTGGGGGTACTGCTGCTAGCAGAGGTATTAGAGCAGTAATAAAATGCTGGAGACTTCACAAAAACAGAATGTCGAGACAAAGATACAAACTTTGGAAGGAAAAAAACTCTAAACTACAGGCAACCATCATAATGCATCAGTCTCTATATTCAGCAAAAAAGGAGGGGGGGGCAGATCAAAGCCACTCACCACATTCTAATGATAATCTAAGTGAAAAGTGGAAAGGACATAGTTTATTAAGCACATTCTATGTGCCAGATACTTTCACATAATATCTCCCTTAATCTTCCTAACAACTTGCAAGGTATTCCCTCTATTTTGCAGGTAAGAGGCTTAATTAAAGGAAACAAGTATGTTTCCAACGCTCAGTGGTCTCCAGAGTTCATGAGCTTTTCCCACTACACTAGGCTCCAAAAGGAGTTCTTAACGCATAGTTCTTGAAGTGGTACCAGCTGAAATCTAAGATGTTCAAACAACTTCTGTTCAAACAACTTTAGAAAGGACTCCATTATCCCTCTTAAGTACAAAATAAATACAGAACAGAAAGGGAAGAGGGGGAAAGGCAGCAAGGACTGATGTGAGGCAAGCTTTGTAGGCTGTGTTAAGGACTTGTGACTCCTAAGGGAGGCTGATTTTAGAAATGCTCCTGTTGGGACACCTGGGTGGCTCAGTCGGTTAAGCGTCTGATTCTTGGTTTCAGCTCAGCTCATGGTCTCAGAGTTGTGAGTTTGAGCCCTGTGTTGAGCCCCACATCAGTCTCTGCACTGGTGGTGCAAAGCCTACTTGGGATTCTCTCTCTCCCTGCTCCTCCCCTGTGAGCATGCACTCTCTCTCTTTCAGAATAAATAAACAAACATTAAAAAAAAAACAAAGAAAGAAATCCTTCTTTCACTTCCTGTAGGGCATAACAGTGGTAAGGCAATGACCAAACAAAAGCTGTGGCTTACATAAGTTACCAGAGAGATGGAGAAGAGAGCAAATTTAAGAAGCATTCAAGAGATAGAACTGACAAGATATCCTGATTGATGTGATGATAATTCTTCTTTTTGACCCAACAACCATATGAACTTAACTCTAAACTTACTTATATATAACTTCACCACTAACAATCTTTGAAGGCATCTCCAATTTGGGGTCTTGCAATTTCACTTCTTTCTTACTTTTTGCCTTTGTAGTACAAACCTATCTACATGCATTTAAATATTAAAAATGGTTTGTTCCATCAACTGGTGGAACACAATAGAGTATTATTTGGCAAAAAAAAAATGAAGTACTAATACATGAGACAACGTGGTAAATCTTGAATATATTATATAACTTAAAGAACATAGTCATATACAGTATGATTCCATTTGTATGAAATATCCAGAATAGGCAAATCCAAAGACAAAGTAGACCAATGGCTGCCTACAGCTGGAGGGGGATAGCAGCATTGGGGATGGCAGCTAAAGAGTAGGAGTTTGTTTTTGAGGAGATAAAAATATTCTAAAATTGACTGTGGTAATGGTTACACAATTCTGAATACACTAAAAACCAATGAAACCACTCCATAAGTAGGCAAAGTAAAGGTATGTGACTTATATCTAAATAAAGCTGCTATTTTTTTAAGTATTTTGGGGCAATATTTATTGAGTATGATGTGCTCAGCAGTAAGATGGGCACAGGATGAACAGATAGAAACAACAGGATATCAGTCCTGAAACAGCATGCAATCTACAAAAAATAAAACCACTGTAAGCCAACTGGTTCCTATCCGTAGGATCTTCCACACGGTTCTGTGCAAAACAATCTTCTCAGCATCTTTAAGAAAAAGTGCTTACCCAAGAAACACATACATTTTTCTTTTGATTTTTAACTCCACAGAGGTATTTATACACTAAGATAATATTCCAACTCACTGACAGAAAGGTTATTTAATCATACAGTTAAAGAACATTCCCTATGAAAGATTTAATTCTGCTGTTTAAAAAAACTCCCTGGATAAAACATTTCTAGAGACATATGGGCACTGTAAAAAAAAAATTGAACAACACTAGCCTTACATTCATGTCTAGGCATATAACATCTAGTTCAACGTATGCTTTTATTTATTTGGATTTAATGGGGCTCATTTTCAGGTTTGTTCTTCAAGCGGGTATCTTGGAATGGGTCTAAATGCCAAAGATCTGAAGATCTAGATTCCAGACCTCATGTCATCAGGGCTGGACTGATTTTCAGGGGTGGTGGTAATAAACAAGCAGCTTATAGCGACAAAATATACAACAGGGGCACAGTAGAGGGGACATACCTTGTTTTAAAGTTTATTTATTTATCTTGAGAGATTGTGTGTGTGCGTGCATGCAGGGAAGGGGCGGGGGTGGGGGGAGAATCCCAAGAAGGCTCCATGCAATGTCAGCACAGAGCTGGACTCAGGGCTCAATCTCATGAACTGGGAGATCATGACCTAAGCCAAGATCAAGAGTAGGATTCTTAACCGACTGAGCCACTCAGGAACCTGGACATACCTTTTTATTGCCCTAAAGAAAAGTTTAAAAATTTAAATACAAATACATTAATTGCAGCAATATTTAAAATAACAAAAAGCTGGAAATAACCTATCTTTCAAATATGGGGGCTCTATAAATAAATAATGGCTGATGACAGAATGCTATATGGCCATCAGAATTCATATTTAACAACTGCCCCCCAAGGTTATGAAAGCAATTAATGACTTTTATATTAAGTTCAAAATGTCAGTTACAAAATAGTATACTGAATATCATCTCAATTTTATAAAATTAAAGATGCATTGAAAAAAATCAGGAAGGTTACAAAATCACAAGTAAGGTTATCTCTAGGTGCTATAATTATGAGTGGTTTTAAATTTTTGTTAGTTACATACAAGTCAAATTTTTTAAAATAAATTAGTATTTCTGTTATGGAGGGGCAGGAATCAAACAATAAATTTGTAGTTACTTCTCATCTTCTCATCAAAGTAAACTGAAGAAGAAAAATGGGTTTTTTTTTGTTTTTTTGGTTTTTTAGTTATTTTTGAGAGAGAGAGAGAGAGAGCGTACGTGCAAGAGGGGGATGGCAGAGAGAGAGAGAATCCCAAGCAGGCTCTGAGCTTCCAGGACAGAGCCCCATGCAGGGCTCAAACTCCCAAACTGTGAGATCATGACCTGAGCCAAAATCAAGAGTCTGATTCTTAACTGACTGAGTCTCCAGGTGCCCCAGTGAGGAAGAAAAATGTTCTGGTCCAAAAATGAGAGTTCTGATTATCTGAGTTTTACTTGCCCCAAGTTTTAATATATTAGTCTTCCAATGTGCCGAGTCTTCTCTTTACTCTGGGCTTTTACCAATGTTGTTCCTTGTGCCAGGAGGATTTTTAGCCCCACTTCCTAGACCCTTTCACTTCACCAGGCTAACTCTAAAGAAAAAGGAAGCAGAGGTGTCACTCTAGTAAGTCTCTGGTACTACATGTGCTGATGGACCGCTGGGCTTAGGGTTCCACAGCACTTATCACAAGGTCCTACCCACTTTAAGATACTCTGAGAGCAAGGAAGAAGTGTCTCTGTTTTGTTCACCACTACATCAACTATACTTTGTAGCATACAGTATGAACTCGATAAATAATTTTGAAAAAAAAAAAGAACTTATGTATTAATGGATCAATTAAGAAGTAAATATTCTGTCAGAGACACTGAGCATCCCTAATTCTTAGAAGGATTTACTCTAAGTAAAACAGGGGTGTGTGTTTCGTGTAATGAAAACATCAGAGTATAATCGGTTCAGTAATATAAGCAAAAGACAGGTCTTAGGTGCTCCTGTTCGCAGAGTCTGTAAATGTGAAAGCATGAACCTAGTAGAAAGTTAAATATATCCAATCACAGGCTATTAAGTATGTTAATGTCTTAAATACACCATTGCAAATAAACAGAAATAAGGTGCAATTAGGGGAAACAATTAAAATAGAATTATACCATATTTCTTGAACTTGGTTCCCAAAGATCAGATTCAGATGTTGCTTTTATTCAAAACCTTTGAAAAAATAAATAAAACATTCTGCACATTGTTCACTATAAATTTTAACTTACCATTCAAATTAAATCTAAACATAAACATAACCTTAAATCCTCCTCTAGTCCTACAAATATTCATATAATCAAAATCTAACTTCTAGGACAACAATTTTTCTATGAGTACAATATTTATGCTGAAGAGAAAAGTTATGCAAATCACAGGGACTTACACTTATGTTACATTTAAGTTTACTCTTGTGTGTATCATAAGGTTCAACAGTCTACAAATTTACCTAAAGCTGAGGTTGCCTATGAAACAATTATACTATTTAGGACACTTTTTTAAGTAAGCTCTATGCCAAACATGGGGCTTGAACTCACGACCTTGAAATCAAGAATTGTATGCTCTACTGAGTGAGCCAGCCAGGTGCCCCCAGGACATGTGTAATATTGATTTAGGTTTAAGATCTATTTGGGAATAGCCAATAAAAGCTTCAAACAATATGCACTACTTTGTATTATTTACTTTGGCATGTGATCCTAACAGCTATACAACAAACCTGAATTAAGAATTCACAAATTAGATCTCTACTTTATTTATACCACTACTATATTCAATCTTCCTTCGATGATGTCTAGAAATGTTAAAGTAGATCAAATAAAATATCAAAGCCATGTTAAAACTAGATCATTACTAACCTTAGCTATGCAACAGCCCAATTAGCCAATTTACACTGATAATTTTCCAAATAAATTTTTAATATTCCTCGAAATCTTTTAAATTTTTGGATACACAAAAAACACTAAGATTTTTCAATTTAAAATTTCAAACACAAAGTGATAAGTGACAACTGAACTAGCAGAATGGCATCCAATTTTTTTTTCCAATAAGTCTGACACAAATTCAAAATTTTCGGTTGAAACAAAAAAAATCCTTTTTTTTTTTTAAATTTTAGAGAGAGAGATTATGTATCAATGGGGGAGAGAGGCAGAGGGGACAGAGAGAGAGAGACAGAATCCTTTTTTTTTTTTTTAACTTTTTTTAATGTTTGTTTATTTTTGAGAGAGACAGAGTATGAGTAGGAGAGGGGCAGAGAGAAAGAGAGAGACAGACAGACAGACACAGAATCTGAAACAGGCTCCAGGCTCTGAGCTGGCAGCACAGAGCCTGATGCGGGGCTCGAACTCACGAACTGCAAGATCATGACCTGAGCTGAAGTCAGACGCTTAACTGACTGAGCCACCCAGGTGCCCTGAGACAGAGAATCTTAAGCAGGCTCCACAGCCAGCACAGAGCTTGATCCCACGACCCTGGCTGGGATCATGACCTGAGCAGAAATCAAAAGTCAGGAGCTCAACTGACTGAGCCACCCAAGTACTCCTACAAGAAAAAAAAAATCGTATTCAAAGAATGGAGGAAAGCACTACAGGAAGAAGAAGTAAATGTGGCTATGTTTCTAGTCCGAGAGACTCTGATGCTGTACTGTTCCAACACTGGAGACAATGAGAACACAGCCCCAGTTCTAGAGTTGCTCACATTGTGGTGGGGGAGATGGATAATAAGGGTTCAGTGTGTTCAGTGAGTTGTTCTCAAAGGTCTTTGTGGTAATCTGGTGCTACTTTTTCACGGAGTACATGGGACACCTACCACCCTTGAAAATAAGTTAAACAAAGCACTTATAAGAAGTTTTTTTAAATCTAGTCTGGAGCATTACAAAAATATACAAATAAGTGTCCCATAGGTATAAAGCAGTAGGTACCTTAAGGAAAAGATGGCAAAACAGGAGGCATACCTGGGAAACAATATGGCTAGAACACAATATACAAAAGACCATCAGCGAGAGATGGAGGTGAAGATAAGCTCGCCTATTCTTTTTTAAATTTTTTAAAATGTTTATTCATTTTTGAAAGAGACAGAGTGCAAGCAGGGGAGGGTCAGAGAGAGGAGACACAGGATCTGAAGGAGGCTCCAGGCTCTGACTATCATCACAGAGCCCAACGCAGGGCTCGAGCTCACGAACAATGAGATCATGACCTGAGCCCAAGTCAGATGTTTAACCGACTGATGCCACTCAGGCACCCCTAAGCTTGCCTATTCTTAAGGAGATCCCTGAACACAGAAGGAAGGGCTTATTCTGACCAGAGAGAGTCTGTAATGGATGAAGTTTGAGAGCTGAGCAGTGATAAAGTCATGGTTTTAAAAGTCTCCAGTGCCAATGAATACACTGCCCTGGAGGGAGCTTGAGGGTAAACTGGCCAAATTACATAGCCAGCTTATACTAGGGGAGTATGACTGAAAAGGAGTAAAGGAGTGATACGAATTCACTTTATAAACCACCAATCCCATTCAACTCCCCAGTAATCATAACAAGACTTTTTTTTTTTTTTTTTTTTTTTAAAGAAGGGACAGTTCTAAGAGACAAAGCAAACTAAAACAACTGCCTTCAGGATTTGGCGGCAAATGGAGTGGGTGAACAAACAGGAAGAAAATGATCTCTCAGGTATTTGGGCCTGGTCTCCTGAGAGACCAGGAGAACGATGGTCACTTGTGGAGGTTGGTTAAGGTTCCTGTGTACATGCTGACATAACAGTGCATTTCAGAGACAGCTTCCAATTTATTTTCTTGAAACGGGAATGTGCTTGTGTCTTAGAGAAAGAACTAGAACCTTAAATTCGCCTTTACCAAACACAACTCTCCACTAAGTAAATGTGAGTCCACTGCAACATAAGACTAGACTGTCTAAGCCTTAAAGTATCCCTCTGGCAAAGTTTCTGTTGGGGTCTTTACCTCCTGATTGACACTGTGGATGAATAATTGTTCCCTATCTTCAGAGATCAGAAATTAGAAAAATTAAAAAAAGAACTGGAAGGCCACACAGAAAGTAATTGGATCAGGTGACTAATTAAAGTGATAGATAAGACCTAAAAAGCTTATATGCTCTTAAAGAAAAAGCATGCAAAAATATATGCAAACTTCACAAAAAGAAATGACCATGTGAACACATGCGCTGGGGCCCTTCCCAGGGTCTTGAAGGGCAACTCGCCTCTGTGCACATGGCTTTATTCAGAGGAACAGTCCTGGAGCTCAATGGCCATCTGAGGAAACTGAAAAGAAGGTGGACAATCTCAAAAGAAGGTGGGCAACTTCTGTTGTGATAGGAAGAAGCAGACTTTCCTGGATAGCACCAAAAGAGTTAAAATTGCCCAAGAAAATGTAAGCAAAAAGAGATGAGTGGCTTAGACTGGCTGATTACCCCTACAAAGGTCTCATTGGACAGGGGTAAAATACAAAGAAAGTGTGTGCCAGTTTTTACAGAAAACATATGGGAACTTACCTGGGGAAATTTGCCTTCTCTTAAGTAAACAAGGAGTCTTTTCAGGTATTTTGAGTTGAAACTGAGAAGGACATTTTTAATTATAGAGAATGTGGAGAAAGAGTAACTCACTGGAGAATAGTGACCATAATGCATTAATATTGCATTAGGTGGAAAAGACTAGATCAGAAGTTAAATTTTTACATACAAAGACCACTATACAAGGGAGGGAGGGAGGAAAGGAGGGAAAAAGGGGGAAACAGAAGAAAAACACAGTCTCTATTTGAATAAGCTTACATGAGGGACTTTTTGTAAAAGAAGATTAATAAATGTTAAAGAAAATTAATTTATTCCCCCAAATGTGGCTCCTCAAAATTAAAACAAATATGAAATGTAAACTGTTAAGGCAAAAGCTCCCTTCTCTGTCCCAGATGCCCTGTTCTATGTGAGTTAAGTGCTTGGGGCAAGCAAATTCGATGGTACTGTCTCTCCAGCTCTGAATTCCAACTGCAAAGAGGGAGATGCCCTACACCAGATGTGGAGGGGTAAACTCTGGTAGGCATAGGTGGAGCAGGAAGAGCAAAATCACAAAGGTCAGCACTCCTAAGGGAAGGTCTTTGATCTGTAGTGTAATAATCCCAATCCCACAGAGTCCCCACGTCCTCCCCCATCCCAAACCCAACTCTCATCCAGCTGGCTGGACAGCTTCTCCCTCTGCCACTGCTACTGGAAAAAGACTGGAAAGAGCAAAGATCGGACAAGGATCAAATAGGACAGGCTAGAGAACAGTAATGGTGATTCCAGGCTCCCTTGGGAATAATAAAGTAACAGTGGGGACGGTAAGACAGCCAATTAGTACATTTCCAGGCAAGAGAGAGTGGAGGCCAAGGAAAAGGATGGAATTAAACACCAATTTTGCCAGTCTGCCCACTTGGATGTTATTCTTCACAGATATGAGACTGACAAGCAACCAAGGCAAAGGTATAAAATGTACAAGAGTGGCAAGAACCCTGTAACTAGTTCTGCCTCCACCATTGCTCTATGATCCTGAGTGAGTCATCAGAGCCTCTCTAGACTTCCTTGCTCTTAACTGTAAATTTAAGAGTGAGGAAAAAAAATAATCGTGTGATGGGGTGCCTGGGTGGCTCAGTCAGTTAAACATCCGACGTCAGCTCAGATCATGATCTCCTGGTGTGTGGGTTCGAGCCCTGCATCAGGCTCTATGCATACAGCTCAGTGCCTGGAGCCTGCTTCAGATTCTGTGCGTGTGTGTGTCTCTCTCGCGCTCTTCCCCTGCTCTCACTCTGTCTCTCAAAAATAAACATTAAAAACAATAAAATAATCATGTGACTCCCTCCCATGATAGCATTCTAGAATTCTAAGGACAGCATGGTATACACAGAAGAGTGTGCACTCTAGAGCCACACTGCCTGGATCTGCATTCCAACTCTACCCCAACCAGCTGTCTGACTCTGGGAAAGTTACCTTACCTCTCTAGACTTCAGTTTCCCATTTGTAAGAGATGAAAATCTAAATACTCTCTACCTCTTGGAGCTGTCCTGACTATGAAATGCTGTGTTAGTTGTAATTATGGCTGTGAGCCAATTTTGTATCCAACACCTTTTGGGTATAGGCCTTTGTATGGTAAATCACCTTTCCTTATTCATCAGAGGAGCAAATACACTGCCCGCCGCTTCCTGGGGTGCTTTTCTTCCTAGACCAGAGATAGACATTAATCAAGCAGAGAATTCTCCCATTAGCCTGGATGCAGCCTGAGGACCTTCACTGAATTAGAGAGTACACAGAAAATGAGTCAGTCACAGCCACATCTTAAATTTAGATAATACTGAGTTCATTTATCACTACACTTCCATCCCATACTGTTCAAACTGGTTCAAACGTACTACCCTCCAAAAACAGAAAACCCCTTTTGGTGGAAAAAGGAACAAGACAATCCCCTACCTATAGCTGGTTCAAGACTACAGAACAATGATTTACAGCTCCAGGGACCACAGCTTTTGCAGAAACATTTAAACTGCTATCTATGGAAAACAATGGGTAAGTGAGATGAATGCAGTTATCTGATACTATATGGTGAAGGCATTCTTCTAAAACATGACAAGTTTATTCACCGATAGTGCAATAAGCCAAAACAAGGCCTTGGGAGTAAATTCTTGATGATGATGTGATGGGATGAAGAGAAAAGGAAGCCCCACATATCAAGCAAGGTCAATGCTTAGCAAATTAGATTCTGGCAAGACACAAGGATAAGCATTTAAAGAAATCAACTCCTTCAATGCCCACCTCCTGATAGGCTTCACCGCAAGGTAATCCCACACTCAACACATCCAACATACAGGGTCTTCTCTTCCCCACCTGTTGTCACTCTTATACTCCCTACATCAGTTGAGACCAACTCCACCTCCCACATACTTGTCAAACCAAGCCCTACCTTTGCAAGTCTCCTCCATTAGTACCTGGCTAAATTAGAGTAACAGCCTCTACTCTTGGTCCTCTCAAATTCACCCTCCAATCAAATCTCAGATAATTTTCCTGCTTATAACCCAAAGGCTTTTACATGCAACAACATGAGTGAATCTCAACAGCATTACACCAAAAGAAAGAAGCCAGACCTAAAAGTTTATATACTATATAATTCCATTGATATGACATTCTGGAAAAGGTGTAACTCCATAGGGGCAGAACACAGATCAGTGGTTGCCAGGGCTGGGGGTGAGAGGAGGGGTTAGTCACTCAAGAGCACTGAGGATTTTAGGAGGTGATATCAATGTTCTTCATCTTGACTCTGGTGGTGGTTACAGGACTTAGAGCAAACAGACCAAACTACATACTAAAATGGTCCATTTTACTCTGTATAAATTATACCTTAATATAAAAGAAATTGGGGAAAACCCCGTGGACTCTCCCACTGCCTACAAGTTCCCACTGCCTACAAGTTCCATGGCACTGTTGATCTGTCTCATCTTGCCTCCACATTCCAGCAAAAATCAACTTTTTAAAATGTCCTGCACTTTCCATACACAAGCTTCTCATCACTGTCTTACTCTTCAAAACAGCTTTTCCAAATTAACTCCTAAGCCCTCCAGGCTGTCTCCCTGCCTCTACCACCCGTCAAATTCCCAAACTAATAAGTTGGATGCCCTTCCTCTAGGCTCTCATAATGCCTGATATTTCCCTATTACTGCATTCAAAGAAATGTACTATATATATTATAGGTATATGTTGTGATGTAATAATCTTGTCTTTCATCAATCAACTGAAATGTGAATTCTCTGGAAAATAGGACTACTTTTTATTTACATGTGTATATGCAGCCTGGCACATGGGAGACACTCCAAATCTGTATTGGAATACTTGTTTCATAAGGCATCACTGTATCACCACTTATAAGGGTGCCCCTTGGTTCAATAAATATAGGCAGCTTTTGCTGCACAACCATAGAAATAACCATGCAAACTGAAACCACACAAAGCAATCTTAATAATCAACAGGAAAAATATGATTTTTGTAGGACCTCTAACGTTTTTGGGGGGTCAAAACATTAAAAACTATCAATTATAAAGACACACACACATACACAGACACACACACACGAAAATGAGAAAATATTTAGTGTATTGTAATTTAAAATAATCAAAACTTTGAGAATTCAAGTATTTTCTTCCTTTATAAAAAAAAATCAAGAGTTGTTTGTACTGTCTTCTTCTCACTATATAACTTAAAACACCAAATGAGCATCTTTTGCATACCTCGGTGAATTGGTATCCTCCTAAGTTTGGGTTAGCTCCCAACATTTTATCCTTTGTGCTTCCTCTCTCTGGCAGTATCCCTCTGAGGAGTTCCTTTTAACATGAAGTTTTCTGCCAGCCTCCTTTCCTCTGTTAGGTCTTCATCCTTTTAGCTATAACACCTTCTTAATTTGTGATAAGTTACCTTTCACTAAGCTCCTCTGGCTGCATATACAGAGTATCTACAACAGTGGCAGAGTTGATATTCCTGTGGTCAGCTATTTTTCCAGAACTCTCTTTACAATTGGCTCAATTTCATTTCCAGTGTTATCAATTTTCATTTCTTTGATGCAACTTTGGTCTTTGTCGGACAATTCTCTCTTTGCATTATCCAATTTTAGAAGATGTTATGCGGGTTTTTCTCCCAGAGACAAGAAAGCAACACACCTACACGCTTTGCTGTCTTTTCAGGGCCATATAACAGGGTGTGCTAGTTGGACTTTTTACAATTATTCATGGTTAACATAATAAATGAAATCTAAACTTTTTGGGAAACTGGTGTTATTTAATTAACGTAATAACTGAAAACTGTGCATATGGGGGCTGTAAAAACTAAGAATTATTTATATTTAATAAGTAAATAATTTTAGTAGTAATGAACTGGCTCACTACTGGGTGAAATTTAAGGAGTAGGAATTTAGGGGCGCATAGGTAGCTCAGTTGGTTAAGCATCTGATTCTTGCTTTCAGCTCACGTCATGATCTCACATTTCCTGGGTTTGAACCCCACATCAGGGCTCTGTCTTGACAGGTGGACACTTAAAAAAAGAAAAAGGAATGGGGGGCACCTGGGTAGCTCAAACAGTTAAGCATCTGACCCTAGATTTCGACTCAGGTCATGATCTCACAGTTGGTGAGTTCAAGCCCCACAAAGGACTCCAGGCTGGGTTTGTGGAGCCTGCTTGGTATTCTCTCGCTCTCCCTCTCCCTGCTCCTCCCCAGCTCTAAGTAAATAAATTTTTTTTTAAAAAAGGAATAGGGATTTTTGCCCTTCCCATCTACACTTTCTAGCTTATAACATCACAAAATCAAGCCAACTTCCTAACAATTCAATTTACAGTCAAGTATAACAAATTAGAGGAAAGAGATTATAATCCAAACTCTGTTACCAGTAACAAAGTTAGGTACTAACACTGTGCCTCTGTGACTTCCCCTATAAAACACAGTTAAATAGCACTTCCTTCTGCACAGGGTGGTTGTGAAGACTAAAGAAGTAATAGACTTTAAAATGTACTTTGAAAATTCAATTAGATACCATTACATCAAGAGTACAGTGAGTACATAACAAGCAGTATTGTAAGAGCTTTTCATGAATTTTCTCACACAATTCTCATAACTATCTATAAGGTAAGTAGCATTATAGTCTCCATTTTACAGAGACTGAAGCACTGGGAAGTCAAATAACTTGTCCAAGGCATGCAAATAGTAAGCAGAGAAGCCTGTATTTGAACTCAGAAAGTAGAAGTCCATAGCTCAAGTTCTTCAAAACGTCTTCACTAACTTGTCTGCTTTCTCAGAACATAGAAGGACATGGTCACTGACAAGTGTAACACACTGAGTCCTAGAAGTTGGACAAACCGAATTTACTATGACTCAACACAGGAACCTTCCATTAGGACATTTTCAGGTTTCTGGCAAAAGGACAAAGACACACCATGTCCAGAAACCCAAGAAGCTAAGCAGAACTATAAAAGGAGACACAAAAGTAGATGGGGAGTTCAAATATATTCAATTATTTTATGCTACTGGGTGGAAGCATAAATACCAGAAAAGTACTAAGAAACAAAATTCATTTTGCAAGAATAGTGAAGGAATTATATTTATTATGAGTATATAAAAAAGCAAGAGTGCCATAAAAACAACATATGTAGAATCAACAAACTTCATTGACATTTTCAGTACCACTGACCCTGAAAGTTAATAACACTGTTTGCTAAGGTCTGATTTCACAAGGAATTCCATATGGAATAGAAACATGAGAGCCTAATAAGGATGTATGATACAAAAGCAAAGGGATTAGTTAACTAAAATAAGTAGATTCCTCTCAAAATCTAATCCATTCAGAAGGACACATTTAGAACATTTGTATCTCATTAGGGGTATTAAGTGAGAAAGAGTCTCAGCACCAAGCAGTCCTAATTATAATTCATCTTAGGAAATAAAGTGAGTTTTCTTTACTAAACAGCAAAGTATACTCTAAGAAGCAGCTTAAATGTAATAACAGGACTGTTGACAAAGTGAGACACCAAATAAACCTTACAGCCCAAAGGAATACCAACAAAAACCCGAATAACCACTCAAAAAATAGAATATATTTTTAGAAAATTACCCGACACCTTTTTTTCTCTTATTATCAATCCTAACAATCCAAAGCAGAAAAAAAAAGGTGCTAAGGAAAGAGTACCCAATTATAAAGAACATAAACAAAATAAAGTAATACAAACCAAAAGCAAACATGTTTGTTCAATCACACACACCTTCAACAAGGTTCCATCAGTGGTGAAAACAAGATGGTTAACAAGAATATTCACTGGCAGAAGTGCATCTGCTTTGGGAAGGGGCAGTTGAAAATGTTTTGAATCCCACCAAAAAGGAATATTTGTCTGAAACAGAAAATAAGTGATATATAGTGGATTATGTGACTTACAGATTTTAAGAACTACTTCACAGATCTGAAGGGAAGATAATAAAAGGGCATGATTAAAGCATTAGAAGAAACGGAGTACCTGGGTGGCTCAGTCGGTTAAGCGTCCGACTTGGATCAGGCCATGATCTCACGGTTCATGAGTTCGAGCCCCATGTCAGGCTCTGTGCTGACAGCCCAGAGCCTGGAGCCTACCTCAGAGTCTGTGTCTCCCTCTCTCTCTGCCCCTCCCCCATTCGTGTTCTGTCTCTCTCTTTCTGTCAAATATAAACAAACATTAAAAAAGTTTTTTTTAAAGCATAGAAGCATTTTACTGGATAGAAATTAGGTTGAGTCCAGGTAAGAAAAAATCATTCATAAGAGCTTAAATTATTAGTTCTCTTGTGGAATCAGTAAATAGGGTGTCAATGACACCAGCTCTGCCTTTCCTATCACAGTGTCCATCTTTGTGCTTGCTCACCGGCTCAGTAAGCATCACAGCCAAGCTCCAAGCCATAATTTGTTTTTTCATTCCATGTTGGAGACTTTCACTACCCTTTCCCAGCAGACCTTCTCTTACAAACTACTGGCCAGAGGGGCGCCTGGGTGGCGCAGTTGGTTAAGCGTCCGACTTCAGCCAGGTCACGATCTCGCGGTCCGTGAGTTCGAGCCCCACGTCAGGCTCTGGGCTGATGGCTCAGAGCCTGGAGCCTGTTTCCGATTCTGTGTCTCCCTCTCTCTCATTGCCCCTCCCCTGTTCATGCTCTGTCTCTCTCTGTCCCAAAAATAAATAAACGTTGAAAAAAAAAATTAAAAGAAAAAACAAACTACTGGCCAGAACTTAGTCACATGCCCATCCTTAGACCAATCACTGCTAAGGGAAACAAAATCATCACGACTTGACTTTTCTATTAGTCATCAGTTATCTCCCATTATTGCCACAGCTTTCCTGCTCCCATTCCCCACTCCCAGACACTTCAGAAGAGAGAGGTGAGATGGTTCTTAGGGTAGCCATCAGTATTGAACTCAATAGTTCTTAAAGATTCATAGAACAACTGTAAAAGGGCAGTTTTATGAAAAGAAGTCAACAGTTAACATCACTATGTAGGTCCCTGTGAGTTTACAGAACACTCCTCCACTAGACAATAGGAGCATCAGAATGTAATGAACTATTTTACTAGTCTTTTACTCATCTTACTAGTTAGATGAGTAAGAGTCAGTAAAGCAAAGTAGCTTTTAAAAAGCACAATTTCTCAGCCAACATCAATCAGAAGAAACTATGGCAGTTCTTTTCAATTTTACATTTCTCAATATGCTCTAGTTGAGCTATCCTGTCCAACCTCACCTCTCTACTCAGTCTCTATTTAGGGAATCAGGGGCTGGGAAAACATACAGGTCTAGATGCATCAATCACTCCATTTTTTTTTTAACTAGCTGTCTTTTAATTTAAGCAATTTTTCCCTTCCTAGAAAAGCAGTGAAGGTCTAATTATAGGAGCTTACTTGATTATATATATATATATATACATATATATATATATCCCCCATGCAAGACATCTTCCTGTATTTAAATTTTTGGTTATAGACTTATGATGAAGGAAACTTCAAATACCTTGAAAAGCTCAGAATGCAGTGGTCTTTGAGGGCAAGACCATTCCTTCTGTATCTTAACTCTACAAACAGCACTCATCCTAAAATTGGAATCATTAGGGGGTGCCTGGGTGGCTCAGTCAGATAAGCATCCGACTTCAGCCTAGATCATGATCTCACCGTTCCCGAGTTCAAGCCCTGCGCTGGGCTCTGTGCTGACAGCTCAGAGCCTGGAGCCTGTTTCAGATGCTGTATCTCCCTCTCTCTCTCTCTGACCCTCCCCCACTCATGCTCTGATTCTCTCAAAAATAAACATTAAAAAAATTTAAATTGGAATCATTAGGCTGACACTCGAAGTATAAATACAAACTTAAGAAACTTTTCTCATTTTTAAAAAAGATTTTATTTTTTAAGTAATCTCTCTGCCCAACTCAGGGCTCAAACTCAGGACCCATAGATTAAGAGTTGCATGTTCCACCTTCTGAGTCAGCCAGGCACCCCCATTTTTAATAAAGTAGGCTCCACACTCAACATGGAGCTTGAACTCACAATCCTGAGATCAACAGTCACATATTCTACTGACTGAGCCAACCAGGCACTCCAGGACTTTTCTCATTTTTATTTATTTTTTTTAATGTTTATTTTATTGAGAGCAAGAGTGGGGGAGGAGGAGTTGTGGGGGGGGGGACAGAGGATCCAAAGCAGGTTCTCTGCTGACAGCAGAGAGCCCCATGCGGTGTTTGAATTCATGAACCATGAGATCATGACCTAAGCCAAAGTCAGACACAACCCACTGAGCCACCCAGATGCCCCACTTTTCTCATTTTTAAACTAAACTGCATCACATCCTCCTTCTTGAACACATCTCATCTTTTCCTCAATGCTTTTGGGTTGTTCTTTCTACCTTAAAACTTGCTTGCCAATTAATGCTCTAATTTCTGTCATTCAAATTTTATCAGAGGAAATTCAGGGTCTATCTCACATGCCCCTTTTCTTCCATGCCCAGGAAGAGTTCAAGATTTTGAATCATTCTTCACAGGGTTTGCTCACTATCCAACTCTCAAACTCCCTGAGGCCTTTAGCAGACCCAAGAAAAGATGCAATCAATGTTCTATTAAAGTCCCCAAAAGTAATGAGACCAAAAGGTCAGCTGACTATAGTTTAAAATAGGACGACTGGGGTGCCGGGGTGGCTCAGTTGGTTAAGCATCTGACTCTTGATTTCAGCTCAGGTCCTGATCTAACATTCACGGGTTCAAGCCCCGCCTGAGTCTCCATGCTATCAGCGCAGAGCCTGCTTGGCATTTTTTCTCCCTCTTTGCCCCTCACCTGCTTGCTCTCTCAAAAATAAATAAATAAACTTAACAAAAAAGGAACAGGACCACTGCCTGCATGTTCCCTCACTTATTATTTTTTTCCCCCTTTAAAACAGTGCAGGTGGAAAATACTCAGTAAAGAAACTGGGAAGGCTCAAGAGAAGATGATAAGGAGGCATCCACATCTGACTGGTTTCTTTACATTCCCCGAGACGCCTGATCTGCATGCATCTACACACCACAGAAAAGACACAAACTAATTCTGGTTTTAAACACACACACACACACACACACACACACACACACACACACACACTCCAAAAGTCACTACGATGCCAGAAACATTTGGGAGACTGAGCCATCTGATGACAATTACAGGAATCCTGGAAGGGAAAAGAATGCTCAGGGAAGGCCAGACAGCCCTGTAATTATAAATCCTACCTCAGCCCTGGAGTCCTCCCCACACCCTCCACATCACTGCCAGGGAATGGTAGATGGTGATGCTTCTACTCAACATTCCCAGGCCAATCCCAGAGGAGAGGCATGCTCACACACACCGCTTGAGAGAGCACATGATGATTCTGGTTTGCTCAGTTTACTCATTAGTGAAGTACGACACTTCCTAATTATCATGAGTTTGGTTCCCAAGGACTATAAGACTTTTAGTAAAAAGATAACTGAAAAGGCAAACCACTGAAAAAATTAATATGACATTATTAATTAATAAAACCTTTTTCCAAGTTCCTTTTATTCATTGAATTGATCCTTGCGGAATTCAGGGTAGGAGACTGGGAGATAAGAGTAGTGGTTGGGAGGCACAAAGAAGCAAATATTTATTGAGCACCTCTCAGAGCAAGCTGCTTTCAGAATTAAGAAACCTTGTGAAGGAGATGGCATCCCAGTTCAATGACAACTAAAGCTCAGAGAGGCAATGTGCCCAGTCCCAAGCTCTTAAATGAAGGCAGTTGGCTGGAAACCCAAGCCTACCTGACTCCAAAGCCTACACTCTTTCTACTAAACTACACTGCTGGAGACTGACTGCAAATACATCAGAGTTAGATCTAGTATAAGCCAAAGAGGCATTCACCAACACTACCTTATCAAGGCAGAAATGACTTAATTTCTTTCTTCTCACATAATTCATATAAAGTATAAGAAGTGAGTTGCAGGTAATTCATAGAAAGTTTAAAAACTTTTTGTAAGAAAAATTTTTACATTATGTTTAAGGGAGAACAAGCACACACACTAGTGAGGGAGGAGCAGAAAAAAGGAGACAGAAGATCCCAAGTAGTCTCTGGGCTGATAGCAGAGAGCATAAAACTCAGGAACTGTGTGATTATGACCTGAGTTGAAGTCAGATACTTAACCAACTGAGCCACCAAGGCGTCCCTATTTGTAAAAATTTCTAGAAATTGTTATTAATTTACCCAGAGAACAGATAATGCTATTTTTAGTCATTTGGTACATTTCCTTCCAGAATTTCTTCTTTATATATATCTTTTTATGTGCCACAAAGTTGGCATACTATTTATAATTTTGTGTCCACTTCTTTTCAATTAATGTATTGTGAGTATATTCCCATGTCATTAGAAATTCCTCAAAAGTCTGATTTTTTCAATAATTACATCAGAATATATTTTATAACTAAAGTCTTCCAACTGAAAGCTCTGTGCCGACAGGATTAGGAAACTTAAATACTTGAAATATTACATATTCCATGTAGATGTCTAAGGAAATAAGGAAGTATACGAGACTGCTGAGCCATGAATCATGATTCCACAGAATCCCTGCTGTTAAAAGGATGCACTTCAGTAGAATCACATTTGACAAAATACAAAGTTAGAAATATTACCAACCCATTTTACACAATGTACTAAATTAAAAATTACTATTGTAAACTATCAATTATCTTATACCAATGCCTTTTGTGGGTCAGTATAGAAGTCAAAAGTGCCAAACATTGTGCAGTCTTTTTTTTTTTTTTTTTTTTTTAGAGAGAGAGTGAGCGACCATGAGTGAGTCGGGGAAAGGAGCAGAGGGAAAGAGAGAGAGTATCTCAAGCAGGCTGCACACTCACCATGGAGCCCAACGCGGGGCTCAATCCCACAACCCTGGGATCATGACCTGAGCTGAAATCAAGAGCTGGACACTCAACTGACTAAACCACCTAGGTGCCCCATGGAATCACCTTTAAATACAGTCATGATAAACTGGGCTTCTACAACATGCCGCACAGCAAAGAACTGTTCAACTATCTTATAAAACATGATAGTGGTAATAGATAGCAATACTAAGAAGTAAAAAGGAAAAGGACAGTGATGGTAGCTTTCACTCGTTAAGTCTTACTCTGTGTCAGTCGCTGTTCTTAACTCTTAATATAGATTTTTTAGACTTAATCCTTTCTAAATCCCATGAGGTATCTTATCCCCATAAAGTAACAAGCAACTTGAACCCAGAAAACTTGAGATCAAGTCCATTCGTGGCTCTGATGATCTGCACATAGTTTCTTCTCTCTAGGTATCTAATATCCTCACTGTATAATGGAAGGGTTGGGGCTGACAGCAGTGCAGATTAAATGAGCTCTCATGTACTGTGGATTTGACAATCACTTGAAAATATATATAAGCCTCTCTTAACCCACAGCAAACACACATCACTAAATAATCATGTCATTAAATCTCATTATGGGCTCACAATCTTTCACAGCATAGCACACTAGGAAGTTATGAACAATCAACCCACGGTTAGCTTTAAAAATGAAACCTCCTTGGGGCACCTGGGTGGCTCAGTTGGTTAAGCGTCCGACTCTTGATTTTGGTTCACTCAGGTCATGATCTCACAGTTTGTGAGTTCAAACCCCAAGTGTGGAGCCTGCTTGGGATTCTTTCTCTCCCTTTCTCTGTGCCCCTCTCCAGCTCTCACACACAGGCTCTGTCTCTCTCAAAATACATAAACAAACATTAAAAAAAAAAAAAAAAGAAACCTCCTTGGCCACCTAAAGTGTGCACTTGGTAAGAGTGTCACAAAAGTCCAAAAGCTAAAGCTTGCTAATTCTAGAAATTTGAACCCAAGATGAGTGCAGTGTGTCAATTATCTAGTATCCAGCTGAAAACTCTTGAGAAACTTCATTTTCCTGCCACCCTGAAAGCTGGCTGACCTAAACAAAAATATATCCTTACCAACAGTTGCCCAGGACAACCAAAAAACAAAAGGTCTGCCACAGTGGGGCACAAAAATCCAAGTCAGTCCCAGTAAAGAAAGGAAACTATCCCACCAAAGAGAAGGCTGCCTCTAGAAGTAAAGTGTGGGATATATCCATCGGGGCCTAGGGGAAGAGGTCCATATCTTGATTTTCATGTAGCCCAGCTCCCATGTATTAAGTTAATGGTTTACAGCTCAATGAAAATAATTACCAGCCTGGCTCTGCAATCCATCAATTTACCCTGAGCACTCCTGCCGATTCTTTCTTTGGTCTCCAGGACCCAAGAATCCCTTTCGTTGATCTGGAACATGAAGGAAAGGTTGATTGTTACTAGTTTTTCTCTTTCAATTCTAAATTTCTGCCAAGTAATTAGGAAAAGAAAATGAATAATTATTTTTGAGTATTTTAATGTAAGCTATGGGGGTGTTAAAACAGGCATAGCCTCTCACAAAAATAAGATTAAAATCATACATCTTTGACCTCCCCTCATCTAAGCAGAATGGACAAATGCAATTTGCCTCTAGGCTGTGAACTTGGGGATGTGATCCAAATCACCTCCATTCAAATTTAGGTAGCTTGCCAAGAGTAGCTTAGTCAATAAATGAAACATATATGGATTTACAAAAGACTTTCGTATGTTCCCTGAGAGATCCTAATGGAAGGCATTATTACTATCCCCATTTTACAGATGAGGACAACAAAGTTCAAAGTTCAAAGTACTAGCCCCAAGATCACACTTAAAAAGTAGGAAAGCAATCTTCTGGGTTCAAACACCAATCTTCTATGCATTTTTTCCAAACAACTGTAGCATGTTATGTTTAAAGAAATTCCTCCAACTAGAAGTAACACTCAAAACTAAGCTAAGGACTTTATGAATCATTATGAAATCTTAAGCATATCCACCCAGCAGGCAGGTATTCATTTTGCACTGTCCACTAAACTATATAAATATGACAGAGGAAATTGTGAAATTATCTCACAATTCCTCCCACCACCTTGTAAATCCATTTCCACTGCACATATACACTGAATGGACATCATAAATATAATAAACCTATGCCACAGAATACATATATACATGGGAGACAGAAGGTAAAGAACCACGTGGCAGTAATGATAATGGTGAGCCCTTTCTGCCATTTAAGTTATCAACACAACTGCTTCCTTTGGTCACCAGCAAACGCCATGAGAAGGCAGTCTGTGACTCCATGTACTACCAATCCAAAGCAGGTAGCTCTAAAAGCTATATAAACATCGACAGGGCTGTTTGTTATTGCCTAGAACCATGGTTCCAGCCTCTGCAATTAGAACAGGCAATGTTTGACTCCTTAGGCATATGAAAGTCTGCTAAAATATACATATATATTTCCCTCGTTTTTGATTCTATAAGCAATATACTCTAGCTGCAGAAAATCTTGAAAGTGTAGAAAAGTGTAAAGAAACAGAAATTAGTCATAATCCCAGCACCCAGAGACAACAACTGATGGCATACTGGTCTATTTCCTTCCATTTTTTTCTCTGACATCAAGACTATTTAAAATATTTCCTTTTCTACAGAAAAAGAAACTAGTTTCTTCAGGGAAGACAAGGAAAATACAGCTTAGAAAATTTTAATTCCATTATATTTATAAATAAATTCAAATTTCTTGAATAAAATTTTAATGATATAACTATAGCAAAAAATAACTTAAAATCCTTTGGAAAAGCTCAGTAAGGCCACCATCTAATACATCCCAGTTCTACACCCACAAAACCAGAAGAAATAATAATCTATAACGAGCATAAATAGGTACTCTTGTGAAAAGCCTGTTTTATTTTTTCAAATCTTATTGTCTAAAATCCTTTTTTTCATTGAAATTACTAACCCTATTATCCTGACTGGGTTCAGGATTCACTACCCCAAAATAAAGTAGGCTGGCATACTGAGTATCTTAAGCTGAAGGAATTTGAGAAAATGGTAGAAGCAGGAAGGTCACTCTACCTTCCCCTGGCCCTTCCTGCCTGAAACAGGCCATAAAACCTTCATATACAAGGTGCCCTCCCTACACCCAGAGGAAAAGTGCATCCTTATCTCTGAAGACAAAGGGATGCAGAAAAGAATTCTAACAAACAGGCCTTGCTAAGTTTCTCTTGGTTTACTATAATTACCTCACACTCTTACCCTGTATCATCTTCCTCCACAACCATGCACTCCTTCATCAAATCTAGCATAAAATAATCAGGTCTGTATCTTTGGGTATTTATTTCTTACAAAGGTTTCCATAAACTTTTTGTAAGTCACATAAAACTTACATTAAATAAATTAATACATGTTTCTCCTCTTAAGCGGTCTTTGTCACTTTAATTTTCAGACCCAGTCAAGGACCTTAAGGAGCTCCAGGAAAACTTATTCCTCCTGTATAATCTTATCAGTGAGAAAAGGAACTTCAGCTCACCCCAAGAAGAAACTATGTAGAAAGGAACATATGGTCCTGTTTCCTTCTCAAAATTCCACTTCTAGATACAAAGGAAATGTCATTTAAGTATGGTATGTAAGAGGCAGTTGGGTGGCTCAGTTGGTTAAGCATCCGACTTCAGCCCACGTCATGATCTCATGATTCGTGAGTTCCAGCCCGGCATCGGGCTCAGTGCTGACAGCTCAGAGCCTGGAGCCTGGAGCCTGGAGCCTGGCTCAAATTCTGTATCTCCCTCTCTCTCTGCCCCTCCCCCACTCGTACTCTCTCTTTCTTTCTCTCTCTCAAAAATAAACAAACATTAAAAAAAATAAGTATGGTATATAAAAGCCTTTTCTGCATATTTATATAACCATATGTAACATGCATACAACTGTATCTTCTAATATGAAACTAATAGCTCAAAAGGAAGGCCATCTGTACCTAACAAAATTGAAAGAAATCTACTTTTCACATGGAAAAACAGAGATTCAAATGGAACCAGTGACCTTGATAAGGCTAAGAATAGTCATTGGAATATATATATATATATATATATATATATATATATAGTAGCATTTTCATTGATTATGTATTTCTAAGGCACCTATTTAAGAAGGGCTCATATAGAACAAGTACTTTTGTACTAGTTACTGCTAGGTAAACACAAGTTTTAAATAATCTTCAGTGCAACAGACCTGGAATTTTATTCCCCACAGCCTAGTGATTTTAAATGCCCTGTGACCCTCTTAAGCATTGCCAACATCAACATCTGGTACCTGGCACAAGGAAAATAGATTCTAAGAGGTTTAAAAAAAAAAACTTT
>NC_058380.1:42100000-42242500 GCF_018350175.1 Felis catus
AGAAAAGTTGAGGTGAAAATACATGTAAATCTTCCCTATTTTGTTTTGAAGGGAGCTGTAAGATAAATTTCTAGATAATATTTGTTTGAAGGGATTTTGTCATTTCCTCAGCATACCTTTTAAAACTAGAGCTATTAGAGCACATTATGTTGCGTAGTTTATATTTTCTTCTAGGCAGGTTACGACATGTGATTTATATAGTGACATTTCTTGTCTTTAACTCAAATCCTCCCTCCCTTCTGTCCCTCCCTCCCTCCTTTCCTCCCTTCCTTCCTTCTTTCCTTTCTTAAGTTTATTTATTTACTTTGAAAGAGGGAGAGAGAGAGAATGGGGGAGAGCAAAGAGACACAGAGAGAGAATCCCAAGCAGTCTCCGTGCTATCAGTGTGAAGCCCCACCAAAGGCTCCATCTTAGGAACCGTGAGATCATGACCTGAGCTGAAATCAGTAGGCGCTTCATTAAGAACTGAGTTACTCAGGTGTCCCAACCCAAATTATTTTAATACCCAAATTCTAAATTCTTGGTTCTAAAGGTATAAAGTAAAGCATGATATATATAGGACTGTTTAAGAAAGGTAGTAGTCTTTTCTACTCAGACTGTCAAAAGTCCTTTAAAAACAAGTAAATAAAGTAGATCAAAGATTTGAGCATTAAAAAAGGAGAACAAAAATTTTATAAGAAAGTATAGGTACATAATTTTTTTTTAATTTTAGAGAGAGTGTGTGTGTGCATGTGCAAATGGGGAAGGGACAGAGAGAGAGAGAGAATCCCAAGCAGGCTCCATGCACAGCACAGAGCCTAACGTGGGGCTTGATCCCATGACCCTGGGACCATGACCCAAGCTGAATTCAGGAGTGAGATGCTCAACTAACTGAACCACCCAGGCATCCCATAGGTAGATACATTTCTAATCTCTGAGTAGAGAAGGCTGATTAGAAAAATTGGTACATAAAGTCATTAAGCCATAATGGGAAAGATGGATACATTTGAATATATAAAACTAATAACTTACCCTTTTCTGAAATGCTTCATCATAAATAAATATGCAACAACATACAAGAGAAAAATTATTTGTAACATGTCTGGTAGACATAAGTCTAATTTTAAGATTTCTAGCAATAGTTCTTATATTTTGTTGGCAGAACTTAGTCATATACCCATAGGTAAGAGGGGCCTGTCTTTTAATTCTTTTAATTGGGCAGCAAAAAGCCAAATGGTTTCTAATAGGAAGGAAAGAATGGATGATGGACACAGACACAAAAATATCTGCCACACAAGTAAACCTAACCAATCAACCAACCAAATATAGTATTATAAAATGAAATGTGTTGTGAAAAAATTTAATCAGGGCAAAGGGTTATCAAAGACTTAAAGGTTTCGGTGGCTACAAATATAGTAGAGAAGACTTCTCTTGAGGTGATATTTAAGCAAAGACCTGAATGAAGTGAGGAAATAATATACATGAAAATCTGATGGATGGTACATGTGCAAAGGCCCTGGTACAAGTAGAGCACAAAGACTAGTGTGAATGATGAATGAACAGAGTGATAGATGAGGTTGAGGAGGTGTGTATGGGGCCGGAGAATGTGGGGTTTTGTAGCCTTGATACAGAGTTTGGATTATTTTCCTAATCTGATGGGAATGCAGTGGAGATTTTTGAGCTATACGGAGGCTAGGGGAACCATCGTAGATGGCTAGGCAAGAGAAGAGGTTGACCTGAACTAGAATGGGATATATTTTGTAGGTAATAGAACTTACTAATGGTTTGGATAGGAAATACGAGGAAGAGAGCAACCAGAATTGACTTGTAGGTGTTAGGCCTTTGAAGAAATGACTAGATGGTGGTGTCATTTTCTGAGATGCATAGGAGTAGGTTTGTGAAAGAGTAGGAAATCAAAAAGTTTATTTTGGATAAGTTAAATCTGAGATACCTATTAGGTATTCAAGTGGAATTATTGAGTAGGCAGTTAGAAATCGGAGTCTGCACCTAGGGGTAGAGGAAATAGCTAAGGTAAGGTGGGAAATGTGGAAGTCCTTAGTGTAGAGTTGATACATGAAACCATGGAACTATGAGGTCCCCTAGAGCAATGGTTCTTATTTAATCCTGAGTGTACAGAATCACCTGAGGAACTTGTAAAAAATACTGGTGCTTGAACCTTACCCGAAACCAATTAAATCAGAATCTCTAGATAATCACTATTTTTAAAAACTTCCCCTAAAGTGATTCCTAACTCTCAACCATAGTTGATGACAATGGACCTAGGCAGTAAGGACTAAAATTGCTCATTGTCTATGGGATTTGGCTACATAGGGGACCTTAAAAAAGGAATTTAACATCATAGTAGGGAGGGACATCTGACTGGAAGAAGTAATAGAATGAATGAGGTGAGGAAGTGGAGACTGTGTTTATAGGCAACTCTTCCAAGGAATTGGGGAGCTGAAAAATGGAGCTGTAAATAGAGAGCAATTCCCTTTTAGAGCAAAATAACTGATATTTAGCATTCCATCATTTATACCCTGAAGTGTGGGTGGTAGAAATAGTCGAAGTGAATGTGGGTTACCAGTGTAAGAACTTCTGAAAATAAAGCTTTCCTGCTACAGTTTTCAAGAGTCTATTTTATATTTCTAGAACTAGAGATCAAGAAACATTTTTCATGTTAAAATTTAATGTAGTGTCTTTTCTGATACAGCTACAAAGCAATGCATTAAAAATGTCTTTTGTTTCTTTAAGGCTGATAAAGAATTTGTATGGTCTCTGTGGAAACGTCTCCAGGTGACAAACCCAGATCTCACACAAGCAGTCAGTTTGGTTGTAGAACGGTGAGCTTCCAAGTAATTTTTTCATGAGTATTTGGTTTGTTGAATTTGCTTTGCTTTATTATTAAAACTTGGCATTAGGCCCCTAAAGAGATTTTATTTCCAAATGAATGTGAAGCATGATATTAATAATTATTGGACTTATTTCAAGGGGTGCCAGTTAATAAATATAAATAGGCCATATCTCCTACTTATATTCTGATGTATTTGGAAGGTTTGGAGGTAAGAGATAAAAGTGTGACTTAGACATTGTGTGTGTGCGTGTTATGTGTGTGTCTGTTTATGTTGGTGTGTTGAGCTATTATGACACAACTTTAAAAATTAGAGAAGTACCTGTTACTTGGTTTTTTACTCTGAAACTGCCTCTGTTGACAACTTTCTAGACATGATCCTTCCTAGACGTGGCCCAGTTTTCCCCTAAGGTGATTGCAGTGTGTACCTGAAAGCCTGGGATGACCTTGCCAGAATAAAGTAATCTGGAATAGGCTGAGGGATTTCGCTTAGCACTCTGTATTACCCTGTAGGGGATGCTCATTGATTTAACTATATATTACTGGGCCTCTCCTTGGTCATTAGAAATAGCAGAGTGATGCTGGGTACTCCTTACCAAACATTTGGTGTACGGTAGTCCCATGATGCTTAGCATAGCAATTAAAACACTTGCTTTCGTATTAAATGGATTTCAGTACATTTCCTAAATGAGAAGCTAAGCATATGGATGGATGCCGTTTCCTGTGTCTTTATTGGAATCATGATTATATAATCTGAATATCAGTTTTTGATAACTTGACCTTTGGTATGTCTGGCCCTAGGATCATTCCAGTGTTGTCTGGAATTTGACTTTTAAAAATCTGTGATAGATACCTATGTACAGTTTTACCATTCTCCATTATTGTGGACTCTTAAAGTAGTATATTCACTTTCTCTTCATGTTACTTATATGTCTCATTCATCAATCAGTTTTTCCCTTTCGATAATCAGAATTAAGCCTTTTGTTGAAGTACCTTATTATTTCCTTGAGATGAAATGTGATCACTCTCAGTTGCATTCTGTTTTCTCGCCAAATAAGCCTTCTAGAAGAAACATTCTTGGGACTTCAGTAGTAATTTCTGTGATTTTTTTCATTATCCTCCTCTCATTTTATTTGTATATTCCAGCTTTCTAATTTGTTATTTTTTAAACTAACTAAAACTGTCTTTAATTTTCACTTTCCTCTTGGTTGAGAGAGAAATGTTAACATATTGTTGAGTCCTCCTTCTGACCCTTTGAGATTTCTACTTTTTAATATACATAATACACATACAAAAGTATGTATACACACTTCATAAATAAATGCACATATATTTTGTGAGTATACTCAAAAGCCCTATACTGATAAGATATATAATGGGAAATTTTGGAGATTATTACTTTACAGCTATGATTCTCAAAATTTTAGTGTGCCTAAGCTATACCTAGTGAATTTATTAAAATGCAGATTTCTGGGATTTTTCCCTAGATCTACTGAATCTCTAGCAATGAGGTCCAGAAGTCTTAAAATTTTTTTAAGTTTATTTACTTTGAGAGAGACAGAGACAGCATGAGCAGGGGAGAGGCAGAGAGAGAGGGAGAGAGAGAGATTCCCAAGCAGGCTCTGCAGTCAGTGCAGAGCCCAATGCAGGGCTTGAACTTGAAACTGTGAGATCATGACCTGAGCTGAACCTGAGTCGGATGCTTCTTTTTTTTTTTTTTTTTAACTGAGCCACCCAGGCGCCCCTAGAAGTCTTTTAAAAACAGCTCTCCAGATAATTCTGATGTTGTAGTTCATAGGTCATACTGTGAGATACTTTGAAATTTGAGTTGACTTTTGAAACTGGAAGCCTATAAGTGGCATTTATAACTTTATAATTATGTGAACATTTATTTCCTAGAGAACCATGTAGTATGTTTTGACTTGTGAAAAAGGAAAAATGGTATACCATTAAATCTTTATTTTTCAAAAAAAGAATATTCTCAAAATCAAAGTCAAATACACTGTCTTTGTATAGTCCACTAGTTACCCAAATAATGTTACATTTAAGTCTGTTTAATATCTGTGCCTTGATCTTCCTAGACAACATTTTTCCCCTTGGAATTTCTAATAGTCCTTCTTTTCTGCTTTCTTATCATAAAGAATGTCTGTATTTGTTTAACAGCCTAAGACATTCTTCCTTGAGCCTTTTGGCTTATGGTATGAATTTGGACCAGTTGCTTTCTACACCTACTCATAGCTATTACCTTAGATTTTCTTTTCATTGTACTCTTGGACTTGTTCCACAGTTCCTGGTATCCCATATCTTTCTTTTTGTTGGGTTATGTTTTTAACATTATTTCTGAGAAAGGATGCACAAGTCACTTTCTGACTCCTTACATGCCTGAAAATGTCTTTCTTTTGTCCTTATGCTTGATTGATAGTTTAGCTGAACGTGCAATTTTATGTCCACATAATTTCCTTCAGATTTTTGAAAGTATAGCTCTGTTATCTTCTTTTAGCATGTAGAGGTGCTACCAAGTGTATTTGTGATCCAGTGTAAGTATGATTCTTTTTTCTAGGTAGCTTGCTTAAATTAAACTTTCAAGATAGTCTCTTTGTATGTAACATAGTAAAATTTCAATATCAGCTATTAATTTGGGTTTTTAAAAAATCCAACCTTCTCAGCCTTTGGTGGGCCCTTTCAAACTTAAGACTTAAGATTTTCTTTTGATTAAGGAAAGTCATCTTTGGCCATTTGCTGTAGGCAAATGCTTCAAGTGAGTGAGAGACTCAGCTTTTTGATAAATGGTTCCTTTATTAGTCTTCTTGACTACTTTGGGCTTCTGTTCTCTGTATTTACAGTACTTAGAGTCTCTTTGAGCATCTTTGAGAAAAAGCATCTTCCTCTTCCACTGTAGGCATCATTTAGATTTTGATTTGATTTTTCTTCTCTGGGTTTGTGAGCACATCCTTCTGTCTTTCCAATGTTTCTCACATTTATGGTCAATTTTGGCCCCTTTTCTTATTTTCCATGCTGATAGGTATTTATTCAATTCAATGTGATTTGTGGAAGTCAGTATCATCTTCACCAAGTTAATCATCTTTAAGAGGAAGTACAGTCTCATTTTTACTGGTTACAATATATTTTTATTATTTTAAAAAAAAAATTTTTTTTTCAACGTTTTTATTTATTTTTGGGACAGAGAGAGACAGAGCATGAACGGGGGAGGGGCAGAGAGAGAGGGAGACACAGAATCGGAAACAGGCTCCAGGCTCTGAGCCATCAGCCCAGAGCCTGACGCGGGGCTCGAACTCACGGACCGGGAGATCGTGACCTGGCTGAAGTCGGACGCTTAACCGACTGTGCCACCCAGGCACCCCGATATTTTTATTATTTTGATACACCATATTTATATTTAACCGGTATCTTGTTTTGATACATTAAGATTATTTTATTTTTTTGAAAATCGTATGATCATGCTGTGATGAATGGCCTTCTGGGTAAATCTTTGCCTGCATTGTTAGTTTCAAGTAGTGCTGCTGCTGTCATAGTGGTGTAGGCTGAGATTGCTAACCATACTGAAACGAATAGGTTAATCCTGCTCCATTAAAGAATCATACTGCTCCAAATGTCAATACCCTTTTGGGAAAATGCCTATCTGCAACTTTTTTAACTTTATTTAAACTTTTTGACACTTTATTATAATTTTCTGGTAAGTTTTTTTGTGGGATGTCTGTGTACAGGGATACCTTGGAGATGTTGTGGGTTTGGTTCCAGACCATCACAATGAAACAAATATTGCAATAGAGCAAGTCAAATGAAGTTTTTGGTTTTCCAGTGCTTATAAAAGTTATGTTTATACTATACTATAGTCTATTAGTGTGCAATCGCATTATGTCTAAAAAAATAATGTACATACCTTAATTTAAAATACTCTATTGGTTAAAAAAAAACCACTTTATTCCTAAAAAAATGCTAACCATCATCTGAGCTTTCATTGAGTTGTAATCTTTTTGCTCATGTAAGGTCTTGCTTTGGTGTTGATGGCTGATCACTGATAAGAGTGGTAGTTGCTGAAGGTTGTGGTGGCAATTTCTTAAAATAAGACAGCAATAAAGTTTGCCATATCAATTGACTCTTCCTTTCTAAAACATTTCTCTGTAGCATGCAATGCCATTTGATATCATTTTACCCACAGAATTTCTTTCAGAATTGGAGTCTATCCTTTGAAACCCTGCTGCTACTTTGTAAACTAAGTTTATGAAAGATTCTAAGTCCTTTGTTGTTGTTTCAACAATCTTATGGCATCTTCACCAAGAACCGCTCAGGAAACTTCTTTCTTTGTTCATCCATTAGAAGCAACTTTTTATCTGTTAAAGTATGATTATGAGATTGCAGCAGTTCAAACGTATCTTCAGACTCCACTTCTAATTCCAGTTCTGTTGCTATTTCTACCACACCTGCAATTACTCCTCCCACAAAAGTCTTGAATTTGAATTCCTCAAAGTCATCCAATGAGGGTTGGAATCAACTTCTCAAACCTCCTGGTAATGTTGATATTCTGACCTCTTTCCATGAATCATGACTGTTCTTAATGGCATGTGGAATGGTGAGTCATTTCCAGAAGCTTTTCAGTTGATTTTTTCCAGATCCATCAGAAGAACCATGATCCATGGCAGCTGAGAGTTGAAATGACTCCTGGATGTATGGGCTGCAGAATGGATATTTTGTTAGCAGGCATGAAAACATTGTATGTCTCCATCAGAGCTCTTGGGTAACTAGGTGGATGGCCAGTGAGCTGTAATGTTTTGAAAGGAATCTTTTTCTGAGAAGTGGGCTTAAAAACAGTGGGCTTAAAATATTTAGTAAACCATGTTGTAAATAGATGTACTGTCATTCAGACTTTGTTGTTCCATTTATAGAGCATAGACAAGTAGATTTAATGTAATTCTTAATGGCCCTAGGATTTCCAACATGGTAAATGAGCATTGGTTTCAACTTAAAGTCACCAGATGCATTAGCCCCTAACAAGAGAGTCAGCCTGTTCTTTGAAGTTTTGAAGTCAGGCATTGACTTCTCTCTGGCTATGAAAGTCCTAGATGGCATCATCTTCTAATACAAAGCTGTTCTGTCTGCATTGAAGATCTGTTATTTAATGTAGCCACCTTTATTAATTCTCTTAGCTTGATCTTCTGGATAACTTGCTGGGCTTGTACATTGAACAGCACCTGCTGCTTCACCTTGCATTTTTGGGTCATGGAGATGGTTTCTTCTCTTCAACCTCATGAACCAATCCCTGCTAGCTTCAGTTTTTTTCTCTGTAGCTTCTTTACCTCTCTCAGCCTTCACAGAATTGAAGAGAGTTGGGACCTTCCTCTGGATTAGGCTCTGGCATGAGGGAATGCTGTGGCTGGCTTGATCTTCTCTCCAGACCACTAAAACTTTCTTCATATCAGCAGCAAGGCTGTTTAGCTTTCTTATCATTTGTGTGTTCACTAGAGTAGATATTTTAATTCCCTTCAAGAACTTTTCCTTTGCATTCACAATTTGGCTAACTTTTTTTGGTGCAAGAGGCCTAGCTTTTGTCCTGTCTCAGCTTTCAACTTGCCTTTTTTCACTAAGCTTAATTATTTCTACCTTTTGATTTTAAGTGAGAGATGTGCAACCCTTCCTTTCATTTGGACACTAGAGGCCTCTGTAGGGTTATTAATTAGCCTAATTTCAATATTGCTGTGTCTCAGGGAACAGGGAGGCCTGATGAGAGGGAAAGAGATAGGGGAATGGCTAGTCAGGGGAGCAGTCAGAGCACACACAATATTTATCAATTAAGTTTGCCATCTTATTTGCATGTGGTCCGTGGTGCCCCCAAACAATTATAATAGTTTGAAATGTTGCGAGAGTTACCAAAATGTGACACAAAGATGTGAAGTAAGCAAATGCTGTTGGAAAAATGGTGCAAATAGATTTGCTTGACATGGGATTGCTACAAACCTTCCATTTGTGAAAAACTCAATATCTGCAAAGCACAGTATAGCAAAGCACAGTAAAATGAGGTATGCTTATACACATATTTGTGTGTATGTGTTTTATTGTGGAATATTTCAGTTAGATGCAAAGGCAGAGGTAATATATTAATGAATTCCCATGTTTACTCACCACCCAGGTTGAGTAATTATCAACACATGGCCAATATTATTTTATCAATAAACTTACTTCCTTCTGCTTCCCTGCTCCCTCTACCGCTAATGGATTATTTTGAAGCAAATCCCAGACATCATGTTATTTTATCCACAATTACATAAGTGTTGACAGTCAGTTCTTGTTATTCACAGCAGTTATGTTCAATAAAGTCATTGCAAACATTGAATTAGTCAACACTGGACCACTACTTCTGGGGAAATAAAGGTTTAGGTTCCTGTGAACTTTGGCCACAACTTTTTGTCAACTGGTCAACATACAACATTGTTTTATGTATATTTCTCTTTGAAGATATCTCATTTAATATGTATTGTTGACTCATTACCTTTGAACTCATGATAGCCTGTATAACTCATGCCTGAACCAAGATTGTTTAATACATTCTTTACTTCATGAGGCACATCACAATTTTCTTGTGTTTAGGAACACTAACCACTATGCTTGGTGATCATTTGTAACAGTGAAATCATCAACAGAAAGTGTAAAATTGTGAAAAATTTGGCACTAAAGTGAGAATAACACTTGTTTATGGTATGAGAACTGAAACAGAATGGCCCCTTGTTTAACCTCAGCTGGGAACATGTGGTTTGGGCGACTTAAATTTTTTTTTGCTGCCTTGGGCATGCCTGCAAATGACTGAGAAATGCCATGGGTATTGGTTGTAAGCTTACAAATGAATTTTAGCAAATAGACAAATTCACAGATTCTAAGTCCTTGAATGAGAGTTAACTTTGTCTGTAAAAGATAAGGGCCCTTTTTAATATAACCATGGAATCTTTATCATAGTTAGAATTCTCTAGTTATTCCCTAATACAATTAAATACCCAGTCAGTTTTCAGATTTCTGGAATAGTCTCATACTTCTTTAAAAAGTTGGTTTGCTCCTGGGGCGTCTGAGTGGCTCAGTTGGTTGAGCATCCAACTCTTGATTTTGGGTTGGGTTGTGATGTCATGGTTCATTAGATTGAGCCCTGTATTGGGATCTGCGCTGACAGCATGGAGCCTGCTTGGGATTCTCTCTTCTTCTCTCTTTGCCCCTCCCCACCTCAAAATAAATAAATAAACTTAAGAAAAATAAAAATAAAAAGTTAGTTTGTTCTTATGAGGATCCAAACATAGTCTACCCACTGAATATATAGATTCCATATCCTTCTCTTCTTTCTCTTCACAACATTAAAAAATAAATAAATAAGTTAGTTTATTTATCCTATAGAGTTTCTCGCATTTTGGGTTTTTCTGATTGTAATATTCTGTACCCTATAAGTATCATAAACTTGTATTTACACCTAGAGTGTTATTCAGATTCAGGTCTGATCTTCTTAGGTATTATATAATACTTATTACATCATGTCAAAAGGCACATCGTTTCTTATCCAGATCCTTTTGTGATAACTTTGATCAGTGGATTATGTCTCTTTAGTCACTTTAGAACAGCCTGTATTCTTTCTATTTAATGGCATCATTTTGTTAAATGAACATGGTTATTAGTTGTCTTTTAGAAGGTCTTGTAGTCTGGATTCACTTGATTGCTTCCTTGTGTTGTCATTTTAACTTTTCCTCTTTATTGTAAACTGAAAGGTAAATCTGAAGCTTGATTATATTCAGGTTCAACTTTTTTGGCACAAATATTTTTATGTACTTCATAGTATATCTCAAATGAAAGCGCATATTATCTGATTGTGCCACTTTCAGTAGTGATAATGCTGGTCAGTACATTAAGGTAATGACAGTCTGACCCCTCCATTGTAAAGGTGTACTTTTACCTTAGGGCCAACATGTAATCCAGAAAGTAAAGGTAATAATCTATTGGTGCCCTGCAAGTGTTCATTTCTCCATCAACATTTCACCTAATTTTAGTATACACTGATGATCTGAATTTATTATTTCATTAAGGGTTAAAAATTGTGATTTTATAGTTGTTAGTTTTTCTCTATTAATGTTTATTTATTTTTGAGAGAGAGACAGAGACAGAGTGTGAGTAGGGAAGGGGCAGAGAGAGGGGGAGACACAGAATCTGAAGCAGGCTTCAGGCTCTGAGCTGTCAGCACAGAGCCTGATGTGGAGCTCGAACCCACAAACTGTGAAATTATGACCCGAGCTGAAATCAGAACCAACTGAGCCACCCAGGTGCCCCTCTTTTGTAACTTTTTAATACATAATTTTGATTAGGTAATATGGGCATATGATTATGTGTTCAAGATTAAAAAAATTTTTTAAGTTTATTTATTTTGAGAGATAGAGAAAGTGTGCAAGCAGGGGAGAGACAGAGAGGGAGGGGAAGGATCCCAAGTAGGCTCCATGGGGTCAACACAGAGCCTGATGTAGAGCTGGAACTCACAACCCATGAGATCATGATCTTGAGCCGAAACCAAGAGTTGGACACTTAACCAACTGAGCCAGCCAGACGCCACAACATTTTAAAAGTGTTAAAGAATGTACAATGAGGAGTCTCCCTCTCACCCCTGTCTCCAGCTGTTCCATTCCATTCCTTACAAACATTGGTAACAGTGCATTTATGTCTTTGATCCATTTTAAGTTTTGTTAATGGTGTGACTTAAGGATGCAACTTAATTCTTTTGCATGTGGATAGCCAGTTGCACCTGTTGAAAGGACTATTTCCGCCCCCCCCCCCATTGGATGGGCTTTGCGCTTGTTAAAAAATTGGGTGACCGTAGATGCATGAGCTTATTTCTGAATATCAGTGCTATTCCATTAATCTGTTATGTCTGTTCTTGTCCCAGTGATATACTGTCCTGATGACTGTTGTTTTGTAGTAAGTTTGAAATCAGTTAAGTGGAGTTCTGCTATTTTGTTCTTTGATTTCAGGATTGTCTTGGCTATTCTGGGTTCCTTGTAATTCCAAGTGAATTTTAGTATCAGTTTAGCAATTTCTACAAAGAAGTTATCTAGGATTTTGATAGGATTGTATTGAATATGTAGATCAGTTTGGGGGATATTGCCATCCTAACAATATTAAGTTTGCTATGTCATGAACATGGGACATTTTTCTAATTATTTAGGTCTTTTAAAATTTCTTTCAACAATGTCTTATAATTTTCAGAGTTTATGTTTTGTACTTTTTTGGATAAATTTATTTCTAAGTATTTTATTTATGATTCTATTGTAGATGGAATTGTTTCCTTAATGTTATTTTCAGATTAGTGTAACTGTATAGATTACAATTGATTTTTGCATATTGATCTCATAACGTGCAAGTGTGTTGAATCATTCTATTTTTTCTTTTTTGTGGATTCTTTTTTTTTTTTTTTTTAATTTGAGAGAGAGAGAGACCAAGTGAGCGAGCACAAGCAGGGGAGGGGCAGAGAGAGGGGGAGACACAGAATCCGAAGTAGGTTCCAGGCTCTGAGTTGTCAGCACAGAGCCCAACACAGGGCTGGAACTCACTAATGGTGAGGTCTTGACCTGAGCAGAAGTCAGATGTATAACTGACTGAGACACCCAGGTGCCCCTAGTGGATTCTTTAGGATTTTCTACAAGATCACATCATCTGCAAATACAGATAGTTTTGCTTCTTCCTTTCAACCTTGATACCTTTTATTTCTTTCTCTTGGCTGTTTGCCCTGACTAGAACTTCAGTACGTTGAATGGAAGAGGCCAGAGCCAATGGCCTTGTTTTACTTTTTTTTTTTAAGCCTTGTCTTACTCTTGATAAGGAAAAAGCCTCCTACCCTTCACTATTAAGTATAATGTTGTCTGTAGGGTTTTCATAGATGTTCTTTAGCAATTTTAGGAAGTTCTTTACATTCCTAGCTTGCTTGAAGTTCTTTACATTCCAATCCTTGCTTGAAAGGTTGTTGGATTTTGTCAAATGTATTTTCTGTGTATATTGAGATGATTGTGTGACTTTTGTTTTCCATTCTATTGATACAATGTATTACATTAATTGATTTTCAGATGTTAAACCAACTTTATAATACTAGGATAAATTCCATTTGGTCATGATGTATAATTCTTTTGATATGTTATTGGATTTTGTTTGTTAGTGTTTTGTTGAGGATTTTGTGCCTTTGTTCATAAGAGATATTAGTCTGTGTTTTTTTTTTCTTGTGATATCTTTGTTTTTTCTATCAGGGTAATACAGGCCTTAAAACATGAGTTGGAATGTGTTTCCTATTCTTCTGTTTTTTTGTTTGTTTTTTTTTTTTTTGGAGGAGTTGTTTAAGAACTGGTATTAGTTGTTCTTTAAATGTTTGATTAAAAAAATGTTTGATAGAATTCGGCAGTAAACCAATCCAGTCCTGGGCTTTGTGGTTAATTTTTTTTTATTGCTAATTGAATAGGTGAGTTTAGGTTTTCTACTTTTTTCTTGAGTCAGTTTTGGAAATTTGTGTCTTTTTAGGAATTTGTCTATTTTTTCTAAGTTGTCTAATTTGCTGGCATACAATTTTTCATAGTATCCTTTAGAATCCTTTTTGTTTTTATTAGGTTGATAGGAATATCCTTTTTTTTCTTTCTGATTCTGATGATTTGAGACTTCTCTCTTTATTGTGGTCAATATAGGTAAAGACTTGTCCATTTTATTGTTCAATCTTTTTAAAAAAAATAGCTCTTGTTTTCATTAATTGTCTGTATTGCTTTTCTATTCTCTATTTCATTACTATCTTCCCTAATCTTTATTATTCCTCCTTTTTGCTTGCTTTAGATTTAGTTAGCTCTTATTTTTTCACTAAAAGTGGAACATTAGGCTATTGACTTCAGACCTTTCTTCTCCCTTAATATAGATATTTAGAGCCATACATTTTCCTCTACACACTGCTTTAGCTATATTTCACATTTTGAGATTTTTTTTTTCAGTTTCACTCGTCTCAGTATTTTCTGATTTTTCTTTTGATTTCCTCTTTGACCCATTGTTTATTTAAGAATGTGTAATATCCTCATACTTGTGAGTTTCCTAATTCTTTCCCTTTTGATTTCCATAAATGGTTGCTTTTCTTTTTGAATTTTTGTAGATTTTGTTGAAAAGATATTTCATTTGCTATTTGTCCATAGGACCATTATAGAAGTTGTCAGTGATTGTTTTAAAATAATGTTCACCAGTTTCACTGGGGAATGGGTCAGTAGAGCTCCTCATCATCATGACAGATGTCAGTCCTTCCGTGTTATTATAAGCTGCTAAATTTGGGGGGAATTTGTTAAATAGCAATAGACTTACAGACTAGATCAAAACATATATACAAATGTAACTGTGACAGGTATTCCCAAATTGTGCCAGTTTATATTTATATTAGCAATGTAAGAAGATGCCTGTTTTCCCCATATTCTGGCTATCACATTGTTTTCAAACTTTTGTATTTTTCATTTTCTGAAAGATATAAAATGATATCCTGAGGTATTTTTAACTTGCATTTTTCTTACTATGCATGAATGAAGTCTCTTAACCATTTTATATCTTTTTCTGTGGACTTTTTCTTTTATATATCTTTCTATATCCATTTAGTTGGCATTTCTAATTCATGTCTATAATGCTCTTCAAATTCAGTATAATATTTATAGAACTTAATGGCTTCTCCTGTGAGTTTTATTTACTACTCAACTATTTTACTACCACAAGCATGCCATTTCCTTCCTTTTCTCTAAATTTCACATCTTGAAGGTAATCAAGATACTGTTTGGTCTCTTTTTGAACAGAAAATCAATTCCAAGTTCAGTCACTTTCTCTTTTGCTGTGTCACTCAGATCGAGTAATTCCTCTTTTCCTTAATTTCCAATCTCTCTGTCTAGGCTCTTAGTATCTCAGCTCTGAACATCTTATTGATTTCTTTTTCAAACATCAGTTCTGTTTTATATCATTACTTTGAGACAAAGCAATATATAAGGCACCCAAAAAACCAGTGTATAGAGTTTAAGTTAAGGTAACTAATGAAAATTCTAGGACCTTAAAGTTGTTGTTGTTGTTTTTTAAGATTTATCTCTAAGTAATTTTTACACTCAATGACAGGCTTAAACTCACAACCCTGAGATCAGGAGTCATGTGCTCTACCAACGGAGCCAGCTGGCTGCTCCTAGGACCTTCTTAATGTATATCTAGAGGAACCTTATTATCGTTAGGTGTGGATGTCTAGAGGATACCAAATGTTGTAAGGAAACAGGACCTTGAGATTCAGAAATGTATAGCCATCACTAAAGCAGATTATATCCACTAGGTTTACTCATTCAAAAAATATCAATTGAGTGTTGTCTGAGTATCAGACGTATGTTGAAAGTTAGAGAAAGATAGCTCTGTCTTAGCTATTCAAGAGTACTGTCTGGGCAGAAAAACATTTGTGCAGACAATTTATAATGTATAATAGTTTGCTGAATACTATGATGAGTATATTCAAAGATTTTACTTTTTTACATTTACTTATTTTTGAGAGACAGGGAAAGACCACAAGTGGGGGTGGGGTAGTTAGAGAATGAGATGTGGAGTCCGAAGCAGGCTCCAGGCTTTGAGCTGTCAGCACAGAGTCAGATACAGGGCTCGAACCCACAAACCGTGAGATCATGACATGAGTTGAAGTTGGATGCCCAACCGACTGAGCCATCCAGGTGCCCCAATGAGTCTATTCATATTAATACAATTCTTTCTTTGATTTCTGGAAAAATACATAAAAACAGTTTTCACTAATTCTAAGTAGAAGTTTGTTATTGAAAATAAAAATTTGAGGGGCACCTGGGTGGTTCAGTTGGTTGAGCGTCTGACTCAGGTCAGACTGAGCGTTTGGCTCAGGTCATGATCTCACGGTCTGTGAGTTCGAGCCCCATGTCAGGCTCTGTGCTGACAGCTCAGAGCCTGGAGCCTGCTTCAGAGTCTGTGCCCCCTCTCTCTCTGACCCTCCCCCGTTCATGCTCTGTCTCTCTCTGTCTCAAAAATAAATAAACATTTAAAAAAATTTAAAAAAAAAAGAAAAGAAGAATGTGATTTCCCTAATGGAATAATATCAGAGAAACAGAAAACATTGTATACATTATATTTTCCTTATGAATTAGTAGAAAATATTATTTTATATGACTTACAGATATTTGAGTTCACCTTTCATTTTATGACTTTATTATGAACTACTGCCAGAAGCTCATTTTGGATATATCACTTATTGTTTATTAACCTTACAAATACAGTTGCCTTGCTATTATATATAAACTTTCACTTTAGTATATTATCAGTGTGATAAGATACTACCACTGTATATTATCTTTGAATGCATAAGATAGCATTACTTCGGTAAGTGGGATGATAAATGTTTAAGAAACAGTAACATGGAGTTTCGTAGAATATCAGTACAGAAGGAACTATAGGAACTTGAATTGCCCAACTTTTCTTTGAATAACTAAAAATGTGTTATAACCAAAGTCCATTTCCTTTGCCTTAGACACAAACTTATCCTGACTTTTTAAATTTTATAATACATTATTTTGTCTAGAACATTATTTTGAGATTGGAATAGAACAATAGACACTGCTATTATTTTGCTTACTAAAATTATGTAAATAATTTTATGAACTCGTCTAATAGTGTACACAGTCCTGCACTTTGTGTAGCTCTGCCTTAAGGTACTGTAGTTTGTAATTCACCTGCAATGACAAAGAGTCCCAGGAAGTGACTTACTGCATTTCTTTGCTGCTACTTATTTATTTAGATTTGTCCAAAACTTGTTGATCTCTTTCTTCCATCACATCTATCTATCTATCTATCTATCTATCTATCTATCTATCTATTTATTGCACTTGCTACTAGTTCTAATTTCTTTTTACATACTTTCTGTTCTTTCTTTTCTGTTCTTTTGCATTTATTTAAATGTTTTAGGGAGGTGATCTGTAGTTCTAAGTGTGGTCTGCAGACCTGTGTTGGTAGCAAATAATAAAGAGCAATTGCCAGAATGTAAATCGAAACTTACACTTTTTTTGTTGAGAAAGTCTTGTTACTTATCTTGCCTTGTTTCATGGCAAACTAGTAATAACTAGTTCACAGTTATGCATTTTGAGTAGCACTGCCTTAATATTCTGCATTATGATATGTACCACCTTCACCAGAGGTACTCTAAGCTGTGTAAGTGGAACAGAGTAAAGGATGAAGAGAACCAGAATAGTCGTCTTGAAGGAGTCACCAATAGTTCTTTAAGCATACATGTGAAGAGGAAAATGCATCATAAAAGTAGTGTTAAGTTTAAAGGTTTTGACATAATGAAGATCCTGAAACTGGAAATATGCATTCCTACTTCTTTTGCTTTAGTGATGAAGCAGGAATTTATGGGTGGCTTTAAATTTTTTTTAATGTTTCTTTATTTTTGAGAGAGAGAGAGAGAGACAGAGACAGAGACAGAATGTGAGTGGGGGAGGGACAGAGGAAAACACAGAATCTGAAAGAGACTCCAGACTCTGAGCTGTCAGCACAGAGCCCAACATGGGGCTTGAGCTCATGAACCATGAGATCATGACCTAAGCCATAGTTGGACGCTTAACCAGTTAAGACACCCAGGTGCCCCTGGGTAAATTTTATATACTTATGAGCTTCAGGTCTCTTTTGGATGATGTAACCAATTCCTACCTGGATGTTGCCCTGATTCACTGAATTTGCTTTATCTGTTATTTCACCTGAGGATGGAGGGAGAGAGGTGGCTTGGTGGGCAGGATGGCTTGTAGATCATGCTACACAGAATACTTCCCCTAAGTGAGTTTATCAGAAACATTTCTAATCATGTTCTCTTTTTCTTTTTGGTTTCAATGGATTGAATGGCTTCTCACACTGATTATTGATTTGAAATTAGATGAGAGGATGTTAATTAGATTCCTATGTAAATTTCTGGTTTGGGTAGTATATTCAGATACTAATGCATTTATTATTTTTTTAATGTTTATTTATTTATTTTGAGAGGGAGAGAGAGAGAGAGTCCGAGCAGGGGAGAGGCAGAGAGAGGGAGAGAGAGAATCTGAAGTAGGCTCCACGCTGTCAGCACAGAGCCTGACCTGGGGCTCGTTCTCACAAACTATGATATCATGACCTGAGCTGAAATCAAGAGTCAGACTTCTAACCAATTCAACTACCCAGGCACCCTCTAATGCACTTATTTTATATCATGGTAATTATACCATCTTATCCCCCATTTTCAGAAATTATCCCAGAGGTAAGAACATAATAAAGCATATTTAAGTTTATGTTAGTTGTGTTCTTGTGATTCATTAAATATCATTAACTAAATCATATACAGAGACCTTATATGCTCATGTAGGTCTATAGTTTCTTGAATACTACTTTAAAAATATTTATATTTCTTTATTTATATATGTTATTCTTTTGCCTTTTTGATTAACATTGTGAGGATAAGGATCATATAATACATGTTTTTCATGTGGTTAACACAATCCTTGTATTAGTGCACAAAGATGCTGAATAAATGCATTTATGAGGAAATGAGTGAATGATATTAAATTACAAGGCAATGGAAACTAATGTCTTGAATAAGAATAAGTAAATATATTTGTATGTTAAGAAGGTAATGTTAGGAACTAGTTTTTAAAAATCCTGAAATTTGTTTCAATTGTTGCACACCATGAATTGATTGTATGAGTCAGTAAGTATTTTATTTTATTTTTAATTTTTTTCAAGTTTTATTTATTTTTGAGAGAGAGAGCATGAGTTGGGGAGAGGCAGGGAGAGAGGGAGACACAGAATCTGAAGCAGGCTCCAGGCGCTGAGCTGTCAGCACAGAGCCCGATGCGGGGCTCAAACTCACAGACCGTGAGATCACGACCTGAGCTGATACAGACGCTTAACCGACTGAGCCACCAAGGTGCCCCAAGTCAGTAAATATTTTAGAAAAGATAATGTTGATTTATTGAAAGGATCTTTCATTTTTTCACATAAAACATTTGTTAGCTTTAATTTAACATAAAATCAAGTCTTAGATTTGACATCAGTATTGTGCAAGTCTATATTTTTAATTAGATTTTTAACCTCCACTGAACTCAAAGTCTAGATTCCTAAAAATGTTTCTAAGTGACTTTTGTTAAAATAATTAATTTGAACTTTTAATCGTGTATGTTATCAAAGAGAGAGCATCATAGCATTAGCTCAGATAAAGAACATTTGAAATTATAACAGTAGGAACTTGGATTAAATATGATAGATTGAGCCTAAGTATTTATTTGTACTTCTCACAAAATCTTGCTGTTGTAACTTTAAAGGATTTTTTTTTAAGTGTAAGTACCTATGGATAAAGACAGCATGAGAAAACATGACTATGGGCAAGCGATTTTAGTAGATTTTTGAATGATGTAAAGTCCGTTGATAAATGATAACTGACTAAGCAAAATGATGAAAGTTTGAAATCTACAATATCTAGAAAATTTTAGGACCAGGTGACAACAGTGATCTCTCATGGTTGGAGTGAGAGTGAGAGATGATGCTAAAACATAGGAAAATTGAATTAAAGTCTATATAAAGAGCATATTGACTCCCTGGTCCTCCTTTCTTCAAGGCAGGAAGCAAGAGTTTTATTGTCTTGTGAAATTGAAACATGTAGCCTCTGGACTTTGGAACCTCAGGCATATAGGGGTTAGGGTTATGCTGAAAACTAGGGAAATAAGTGAAAGCCCATTCTTCTGAACAGTGAAGTTGTTCAGATCCAAGATTGCTGGAAGCTGCACAGTGTCCTACCCATAAGAATTGTTCTCTGGAGAAATTGAGCAGACCTAGAAAGGAACAGAGAGATAAAAAAATGGCAGGTCCCCCATTCAGGACCTGTAGAGAAGATCTCCTCTTTGCAAGCTTCTTCTCCAGGTCAAGAAAACTACCCACAATCTTTCTTAGTGCCTCACTCTTAAATATAGATGGACAATAAAGGATTATAAAACATTTGAGGAAAACCATCAACATGAAAGACAGATACCAAAAGTAACAAAAATTGAACTCAGAAGAGACAAACAATGCAGAAAACAAAGAAGGACCCTTGTAATAACTATCTTAAGGCAGACAAGAGACTTTGTATGTATGAAACATAAGTAGGAGGCAAATAATGAGAAAGAGCACATAGACATTAAATATAATTATCAAAATAAAGAATTTACTAGAGGCCATGGAAGATAAAGCTGAATATGTTTTCCAGAAATGGGAGCAAAGAGGTAGCAAAAAGATAAGAACATTAGAGAATCAGTATAGGTGCTCGCCCAGTGATTATTAGGAATTTCAGAAGTAGAGAACAAGGAAACGGACATTATTAAAGAAGTAATTCAAGAAATTTTCAAACTCAAGGGACATGAGTTTTCAGACTGAAGTACTCTTGACCAGACCAGTAACATAAGAGTTAATAGTAAACAAAATATTGAGCAAATAATAAAATGACAATAAAATTTTTTTTAAAAAAGAAGAGTTTTATTAACATTTCTATCTCATTAATTAACTTGACTAAATCAAAAACTTAGGATTTCATATGTGATACTGTATTGAGTGAAGTGTATGTGAGCTCCAGTCTCTTGAGATTTCCTTTTCCACAGAGAATCCACCTCAGATCTGTTCCTGTGATCATTGGATTCAAGGGATATCTATACTGGGAGGAGATGAGTAAGAAGTAAAAAGATTGTGTCTCAAATTAAAAATTCAAGAACTAGTATGAAGATGGAGTGGTGTCAACAAGATGGTGGATTAGAAAGTCCCAGTTTTAGGGGCGCCTGGGTTGGTTGAGCCCCGACTTTAGCTTAGGTCATGATCTCGCAGTCTGTGAGTTTGAGCCACATGTTGGGCTCTGTGCTAACCGTTCAGAGCCTGGAGCCTGCTTCAGATCTTGTGTCTCCCTCTCTCTCTGCCCCTACCCTGCTCATGCTCGCTCTGTCTCTCTTTCTCTCAAAAATAAAATAAACATTAAAAAAAAAGGAAGTCCCAGTTCTCACACTGAAATACCATCTTAATGATATACAGACCAAAATACCTTTGTAAGTCCAGATTCCAGTTAAATTGCAGTCCAAGACAAGCACAAAACTGAGAACACTGCATTGAAACAGGTAAGAAGAGCAATTACATGTTACCTGAATAATCTCTCCCTGAAGCAGGCACTGCTCAGCCCCAAGAGATTGCCTCAGCCTGTGATTTCTTCCTTGAGGTAGGTGGGGGTGAGGAAGAGAGAGAGTAGGGCATCCATCTCTAGGGCATCCTTAGCCTTTTGGTACACTACCTCAGAGACTAGATTCTGTCTCATCTTGAAGTGCTGATGGAACCAGCTTAGTTCAAATGCCTGGGCAGCCAGGAACAAACTAAGGACAGGCAGCATGCTGTTGTCTGATACAGCTCTGGGATTGGGAGAAAGCACAGAAACTGAGGCTTCTTCCCCAGAAAGGAGGGAGAGGAGTGGAGTGTGCCTCCAGAATTGCAGACTTTCAGTGTACTGTCTAAGGGGCTAGTCTCCATCTTACCAGGAAGACTCCTGGAATTGACATAATGTGGTGGGAACAGTTAAAAACAAAGGAAAAGAAGTGGGTACTTGCTGTTTGAGAGGCTCAGGATTTCGTGCTGGGCTTATTGGTGAAGATTTTTCCATGTCAAAGCCAGTTCAGAAGCCTTGGGGGGAGGTGGCTGTTTCTTCAAATGCATAGAAACCAGCACAAAGGCACAAGGAACATGAAGAATAAGGGAAACATTAAACAATCAAAGGAACAAAATACATGTTTCTTAACTGACCCCAAAGAAATGGACGTTTATGGATTGCCTAACAAAAAAAATAATCATGTTTAAGAAGTTCACTGTTATAAGAAAACACAGACAGTTAAAGGAAATTGGGAAAATGATACATGAAAAAAAATATCAACCAAAAGGGACTATAAAAAAAGAACTGAGGGGCATCTGGGTGGCTCAGTTGGTTAAGTGTATGACTTTGGCTTAGGTCATGATCGTGCGGTTGTTGAGTTCAAGCCCTGCGTTGGGCTCTGTGCTGACAGCTCAGAGCCTGGAGCCTGCTTCAGATTCTGTGTCTCCCTCTCTCTCTGCCCCTCTCCTGCTCACATTCTGTCTCTCTCTCTGTCTCTCAAAAATGAATAAATGTAAAAACAAAACAAAAAACACTGAACAGAAGTTCTAGAGCTAAAGAATATAGTAACAACTGAAGTTTAGTAGATGGGTTTGATAGTAGACTTGACTAAGCAGATGAAAGAATCAATGAATTTGAAAATAAGTCATTTGTAATTATCCAGTCAGAGGAGCAAAAAGAAAGAATGAAAAGGAATGAATAAAACCTAAAGGATTTATAGGGTAACATTAATTATTAATATACATTAGTGGAGTTCCAGAAGAAAAAGGGAGAAAGGTACAGAAAACTTTTTTAAAGAAATGATGACTTAAAACTTCCTAAATCTGTATAAGGAAATGGATGTCAATATTGATGAAATTCAAGAGTCCAAATAGGATGAATCTAAAGAATTATATGTAGAATCAAAGTATAGTTGAGCCTTGAATAACACAAATTTGAACTATGCAGGTCCTTATATGCAGATTGTTTTTTCTCTTTTGAATTTTGAAATAAATGTATTTTCTCTTTTGATTTTCTTAATATTTTTTCTAATTTTATTGTAAGAATATGGTTTATAATACATAGAACATACAAAATATGTGTTAATTGGCTCTCTCTCTCTCTCTCTCTCTCTATATATATATATATATATATACACATACATATATTATTGGTAAGACTTCTGGTCAACATAGGCTGTTAGTCATTAAGTTTTGGGGAAACCAAAAGTCATATGTGGATTTTTGACTGCATGGGGTCAGTGCCCCTAATGCATGCATTGTTCAAATGTCAACTGTATAATCAAATGACCAAATGGGATTTTGAAAGCAGCAAGAGAAAACTAGTCATAGTCCCCATTGGAGAATAAACAGATTTCTCAGCAGAAATTTTAAAGACCAGAAGACAGTGAGAATATCTATATTTAAAGTTTTGAAAGAAGAAAACCTGCCATCTATCATCCCTGGCAAAACTGTCCTTCAAAAATGAAAGACAGATACAGACTTTCCTAGGTAAACAAAAACTAAGGGAATTCATCACCACTAAAGCTGCCTTACTAAAAATGCTAAAAGGATTCTTCAAGTTGAAACAAAAGGTTCTAAATAGCAACAAAAAAGTTTATAAAAATATAAAATTCACTGCTAACGTAAATATACAGAATACTGTAATACTGTAATGATGGTGTATAAGTCACTTAGTTCTAGTATAAAACTTAAGAGACAAAAGTCTTTTTTTTTTTTTAACGTTTATTTATTTTTGGGACAGAGAGAGACAGAGCATGAACAGGGGAGGGGCAGAGAGAGAGGGAGACACAGAATCGGAAACAGGCTCCAGGCTCTGAGCCATCAGCCCAGAGCCTGACGCGGGGCTCGAACTCACGGACCGTGAGATCGTGACCTGGCTGAAGTCGGACGCTTAACCGACTGCGCCACCCAGGCGCCCCAAGACAAAAGTCTTAAGAATAACTGTAACTGCAAATGTTTATTAGATATTCAATATAAGAAAACAAATTGTGACATCAATAATAGTGTGGATGAGAAGTAAATATAGTTTTTATATGGGATTGAAGTTAGCTTCTTATCAGCTTATAATGGACTGTTATAATGTAAGATGTTTTATGTGAACATCCTGGTAACCACAAAGAAAATATCTATAGAAGATACAAAAAAAAAGAGAAAGGAATCAAAGCACATCACTACAAAAAATCAACAATTTCAAGGAAGATAGCAAGAGAAGAAGGAATTACAAGAAGGGTAGAAAACAATATTTAAAAATGGCAATAGTAAGTCCTTACCTATCAACAATTACTTTATAAATTCATTAAACTTTTCAGGAAGATATGATAATTATAACAATATATGCCCTTAACATGAGAGCACATAAAGGAAACATTGACAGATCTAAAGAGAGATAGATAGCAATACATTAATAACAGGGGACTTTGGTACCCCACTTTTAAGAATAGATAGAATATTTAGACAGAACAGCAGTTAAGGAATAGAGGACTTTAATAACACTGTTGACCAAATGGAAGTAATAGGATGTCCCAAACACTTCACACTACACATTGTTCTCAAATGCACATGGAGCATTTGTAGGTAAATCACATTTAGGTAACAAGTCTTAACTAATATAAGAAAAAATAAAATCATCAGTATTTTTTCCAGTGAGAATAGAATGAATTTAGAAATCAATAGCAGAAGGATAACTGGAAAATTCACAAATATATAGAAATTAAACAACATGCTGTTGAGCAACGAGTGGATTAAGAATAAATCAAAAGAGAAAATATCTTGAGGCAAATGAAAATGAAAACACAACATATGAAACATTATGGGATGCAACAAAATATATACTAAGCTGGAATTTTATAGTGGTAAAGACCTACATTAAAAAAAGAAGAAAGATTAAAAAACTATTAGCTTTACACCTAAGGACATGAAAAAGAAAAACAAAGTCCAAAGTTAGCAGATGGGAGGAAATATTGAGCATAAATAAATGAGACTATAAAAGCAATAAAAAAAAGATAAAACTAAAAATTGAGAAAAAATTAATGAAACTGGAAGTTTTTTGAAAAGATCGACAGAATTCACACAACTTTAGCCAGAATAAGTAAGAGAAAAAGAGGGTTCAAAGAAATAAATTCAGAAATGAAAGAAGAGACATTACAACTGATGCCACAGAAATAAAAAGGATCATAAGAGACTACTGTGAACAAATATATGTCAAAAACTTGAATAACGTAAAATAATGGATAAATTTCAGGAAACAACCTATCAAGACTGAATCATGATGAAATAGAATTTCTGAAGAACCTATAATGAATCAGGAGATTGAAATAGTAATCAAAAACCTTCTAACTAGGAAAATTGCAGGAGCAGATGGCTTTACTAATGAATTCTCCCACATGTTAAGGAAGAATTAATATTAATACTTCTTAAATTTCTCCGAAAAATTAAAAGGAAGCATCTCTAAATTCATTTTACAAAACCAGCATTATTCTGATACCAAAGCCAGAAGAGGACACTGTAAGAAAACTGCAGACCAATATCCCTGATGAATGTAGATGTAAAAAATCTCCACAAAATGCTAGTAACCTGAATTCAACCGGTCTTTCAAAAGATCATACACCACGATAAAGTAGGATTTATTCCTGGGATGCAGGGATGGTTCAACATATGCAAATAAATAAATGAGATACATCAGATTATGAAGGATAAAAATACCATGATCATCTCAAATTGATTCATAAAAAGCATTTGACAGAACTTGACATCATTTCATGATAAAATCTCTCAACTAGGTATAGAGGGAATTTACCTCAGTATAACAAAAACTGTATATGAAAAGCTCACATCTAACAATATTTAATTTTTTAAGTTTATTTATTTTGAGAGAGACAGGGACAGCATGAGTGGGGAAGGGGCAGAGAGAGAGGGACTCCAAGCTTCTCCACACTGCCAGCATGGAGCCTGATGTGGGGCTTGAACACATAAAACCATGGGGCCATGTTCTAAGTGGAAACCAAGAGTCAGATACTTAACCAACTGAGCCACCCAGGTGCCCTTAACAAATACTATTTAATAGTGAAAAGCTGAAAGCTTTTTTTAAAGAGTAGGGCCAAGCCAAGGGTTTTTACTCTCTGCACTTCTGTTCATCACAGTATTAGCTAGAGGAATTAGACAAGAAAAAAGAAACAAAAGGCAACAAATTGTGAAGGAAGAAGCCTGTCTCCAGAGATGACATCTGCAGGTAGAAAACCCTAAAGAGCACAGAGAGACTTACAATAGAATAAATGATTTTGTAAAGTTGCAGGATACAAAATCAATATACAAAAATGAGTTGCATTTCTTTATGCTAACAAAGAACTATTCCAAAAAGAAAGTAAGAAAACTATTCCCTAAAAATATCATGGGAAGAATAAAGTACTTAGGAATAAACTTAACAAAGGGGGCAAAAGGCTTGTACTGTAAACTGTAAAACACTGATGTAAGAAATTAAAAAGACATAATTAAATGGAAAGACATTCTGTGTTCCTGGATTGGAAGACTTAATATTGTTAAAATATCCATAATACTCATCACACTCTACAGTTTTACAGTCTCTATCAAAATCCCAATGCATTTTTCATAGGAATAGAACAATCCTAAAATGTACCACAAAAAGATCTTGATCATCTTAAAGCAATTTTGAGCAAGAAGAACAAAGACGGAGGCATCACACTTCTGCTTTTGAAATCTGTTACAAAGTGACAGTAATCAAAACAGTATGGTACTGTCATAAAAACAGACATATAGACCGGGGGAACATAATAGAAAACTCAAATAAAACCTTGCAAACATGGTCACTGATTTTTTGATAGTAGTGCCAAATGGTTAAAGGATAGTCTCTTCAACAGTGGTGTTGGGAGAATTGGATATTCACATACAAAAAAATGAAATTGGAACCCTTATTTTACTGTACACAAAAATCAACTCAAAAATGAATTAAAGATTTTAAGACCAAATCTGTAAAACCGTGGGAAAGAAACATAAGGGAAAAACTTCATGACGTTGGTATTGGAGGCAATTTCTATGATATGACCAAAAGTATAAGCAACAAAAGCAAATATAGACAAGTGGGACTACCTCAAAATGAAAAGCTCTGCACAGTGAAGGGAACAATCAGCAAAACTAAAAGGCAGCCTCTGGAATGGGAGAAGATATTTGCAAATGACACATCTGATAAGGGGTTAGTATCCAGAATCTATAAAGAACTTATCAAACTCAACAACCAAAAACAAACAACCCAGTGAAGAAATGGGCAGAAGATATGAATAAACATTTTTCCAAAGAAGACATCCAGATGGCCAAAAGACACATGAAAAGATGTTCAACATCACTTATCATCAGGGAAATACAAATCAAAACCACGATGAGATACCACCTCACACCTTTCAGAATGGCTAAAAATAACAACATAAGAAACAACAGGTGTTGGCAAGGATGTGGAGAAAGGGGAACCCTCTTGCACTGCTGGTGGGAATGCAAACTGGTGCAGCCACTCTGGAGAGCAGTTGGAGGTTCCTCAAAAAACTAAAAATAAAACTACCTATGATCTATCAATTGTACTATTAGGTATTTACCCAGAAGATACAAAAATACAGATTTGAAGGGGTACGTGCACCCTGATGTTTATAGGAGCATCATTAGCAATAGCCAAATTATGGAGACAGCCTAAATATCCCTCAACTGATGAATGGATGAAGAAGATGTGGTGTATTTATATACAATGGAATATTACTCAGCCATAAAAAAGAATGAAATCTTGCCATTTGCAATGACCTGGATGGAGCTAGAATGATTATGCTAAGCAAAAAAGTCAATCAGAGAAAGACAGATACCATATGATTTCACTCATATGGAGGTTAAGAAACAAAACAGATGAACGAATGGGAAGAGGTGGGGGACAGAAGAGAGGGAAACAAACCACAAGGGACTCTTAACTGTAGAGAACAAACTGAGAGTTGATGGAGGGAGGTGGGTGGGAGATGGACTAGATGGGTGATGGGTATTAAGAAAGGGACTTGTGATGAGAAGTGGATATTGTATGTAAGTGACGAATCACTGAATACTATTTCTGAAACCAGTGTTAAACTGTATGTTAACTAAAATTTAAAGGAAAAAAAGGAAGAACAACAACAAAAAAAGCTCTGCACAGCACAGGAAACAGATGGAAGGGCTACTATAGGTGGGAGAAAATATTTGCAAACTATATGTCTAATAATGTGTTAATATCCAAAATATGTAAGGAACACATACAATTCAGTAGCCAAAAACCCAGTTTAGAAATGGACACAGGACTTGAATAAATGGTAGGATGGCGATTATTAAAAAACAAAAAAACAAAAGGTAACTAGTGTTTTCAAGGATGTGTAGTAATTGAATCCTTGCACACTGATGTGTAGGCATTATGGGAAACTGTGTGGAAATTACTCAAAAGATTAGAATGATCCAGCAATCCTACTTCTGGGTATATACCCAAAGGAAATAAAACCATAATATCAGAGATAACACATTCCTATGTTTATTACAGCATTGCACAATATCCAAGATATGGATATAACATAAATGTTCACTGGTGGGTGAATAGATAAAACCAAAATGTGATATATACATGTAAAGGAATGTTATTCAGCCTTTAGAAAGAAGGAAATCCTGCTATATGCAACATGAATAAACCTGGAAGACATTATGCTAAGTGAAAACCAATCACTGAAGGAGACATATTGCATGATTTCACTTCTATGAAGTATCTAAAATAGTCAAACTCATAGAAACAGAGAATGGAATTGTTTTTTTCAAGGCTGGGGGAACGTGTGTAATGGGGAGTTTTTGTTCAATAGCTATAAATTTTCAGTTATACAAGATGAGTAAGTTCTTCAGGTCTGTACAACATTGTACAATTCTGTATTGTGCACTAAATTTTTTTATTGTTTATTTAGTTTTGAGAGAGAGCGAGAAAGCGAGAGAGAGAGAGAATGGGGGAGGGGCAGAGAGAAAGGGAGACACAGAGTCTGAAGTAGACTCCAGGTTCTGAGCTGTCTGCACAGAGACTGACATGGGGCTTGAACCCACAAACCATGAGATCATGACCTGAGCCAAAGTCAGATGCTCAACTGACTGAGCCACCCAGGCACCCTCTAAAAATTTTTATGAGCTTATGTTACATTTTCTTACTACACTAAAAAAAAAAAATTTAATGAAATACATGAGGAGAAACATAAACACTTCCTCATCTTTTTAAAGGAACTGTAACAACAGCAACAAAGAGAAATAGTGTAGGTATATGAGTTGAGAACAATTATAGGTGGTGCTGGGTACAGTTCTTTTTTGTTGTATCACATTACTATGTTTGTGTGGAAAAGTAACGTATAATTTGGATAAAAATAAGAGACAAAAGTATGTGACTGTTCATTAGCAGATTTTTAGGGCTTTGGGTATTTTTAAGTTTATTATTTTGAGAAAGCAAGAGAGTGTGCTAGTGGGGGGAGGGGCAGAGAGAGAGAGAGAGAGAGAGAGAGGGAATCCCAAGAGGGCTCTGCACTAACAGCGCTAACAGGGCAGACTCAGGGCTCAATCTCTCAAACTGTGAGATCGTGACTGGAGCCAAAATCAAGAGTGAGATGCTTAACCAACCGAGCCACCCAGGTTCCCTCATCTTTTGTTATTAACATTCTTAAATTACTTGTTGAATAAATATATTTAAAGCAGTATTTATAACCACAAAAATTTATTTTATTATACTTTATACAAATGGTATACTTTAATCATTTGTTATAAAGACCTATCTTTTTCCTGTTTTGTTTTGTTTTGTTTAGCTGTGTTTTGTTTTAATTTGAAACCTGAGAGGTTTAAGGTCCTATTGAATAAGGATTATGACTGGTTGTGTGGGTGTGGTGGGATGGGGGTAATCAATTCTGAAGGTTTTTTTAAGTTTATTTATTTATTTTGAGAGAGAGAGAGAGAGAGAGAGAGAGATCATGGTGGAGAGGCAGAGAGAGAGACGGAAATAGATTCCCAAGCAGGCTCTGTGCTAACAGCAAGAGCTCAATCTCATGAACCATGAGATCATGACCTAAGCTGAAATCTGTACTTTATATTTTCTGGGCATGTAACTAGACTGTTTTTCAGTTTTCCTTGCCTTTAAGTATGACGTTACAACTTATTTATGGTAAATGGATTGTGGCTGGAAATAATGTATCCCACTTTTAGGCATAGCACGTGAAAGATACTTTTTACACCAGGCACTGTTCCACCAGCTCTCTTGTCCTATCTGCCAGCCGAATGGGAAGGATTCAGAGGACTCAGGATCCACAAGATGTAAGAAGCCTTGGTCTCTGAGTGACTCAGTAAAGCAAAGCACTCTCCTTTCTCCGTCCATTTCTAACGTATCAAAGCCTGCTATTAGGAATAAATGGTGGATGGGTGGGTATTAAGCCACTGAGATCTTGGGGTAGCTTTATTTTAAAATTGATTCCTTTTTTTTTATTAGAAGTTTTAAAACAGCTATTGCTTAAAAATTTGCTAAAACACTTTCAGGTCTCACATTTAGGTCTTTAATCCATTTTGAGTTTATTTTTGTGTTTGGTGAAAGAAAGCCCAATTTTATTCTTTTACATGTTGCTGTTTAGTCTTCCCAGCACCATTTATTGAAGAGACTGTATTTTCCCCATTGCATATTCTTGCCCCTTTGTTGAAGATTAATGGACCATATAAGCACGGGTTTATTTCTGGGCTGTCTATTCTGTGCCATTGATCTATGTGTCTGTTTTTGTGCTGGTACCATACTGTTTTGATTACTACAGCTTTGTACTATATCTTGAAATCTGGAATTGCAATACCTCTGGCTTCATTTTTCTTTCTCAAGATTGCTTTGGCTCTTTGGAATCTTTTCTGGTTCTATCCAGATTTTAGTACTATTTGTTTCAGTTCTGTGAAAAATGCCATTTTGATAGGAATTACACTGAATGGGTAGATTGCTTTGGGTAGTATGTTTTTCCAAAGAAGGCATACAGATGTCCAGCAGACACATGAAAAGGTGCTCCATATCACTAACCATCAGGAAAATGCAAATCAAAACTACAATGAGATATCACCGTATACCTGTCAGAATGACTAAAGTAAAAAAGACAAGAAATAAGACTTGGTGAGTGTGTGGACGAAAACAAAAACTTATGCACTGTTGGTGGGAATGCAAACTGGTACAGCCACTGTGGAAAATAGTATGTAGGGTCCTCAAAAAGTAAAAATAGAAATACCATATGATCCAATAATTCTACTGGGTATTTATCCAAGGAAAAGGAATATGGTAATTCAAAAAGATATATGCATCCCTGTGTTTATTGCAGTACTATTTACAATAGTCAAGATGTGGAAACAACCTAAGTGTCCACTGATGAATAGATAAGGGAGATGTGGTATCTATCTTCAATGGAATGTTACGCAGTTATGAAAAGGGTGAGATCTTGTCATTTGTGACATAGATTGACCTAGAGGGTATTATGCTAAGTGAAATAAATCAAAGACAAATAAATGATTTCACTTATGTGTGGAATCTAAAAAAACAAATTAATAAACAGAATCATATCTGTAAATATAAATAAACTAATGGTTGCCGAGGGGGAGGGGAATCAGAGGATGGATAAAATGAGTGACATTTTATGTCACTCATGAGTGGGAGATATAGATTTCCAGTTATGGGGATAAAAGGCATGGCATAGAAAATATAGTCAGTGATACTGGTTTAAAAAGGTTTTTTTATATTTATTTATTTATTTTCGAGAGGCAGAGAGAAACAGAGCACTAGTGGGGGAGGGGCAGAGATAGAAGGAGACACAGAATCCAAAGCAGGCTCCAGGCTCTGAGCTGTTAGCACAGAGTCCGACACGGGGCTTGAACTCACAAACTGTGAGATCATGACCTGAGCCGAAGTCGGATGCTTAACCGACTGAGCCACCCGGGCACCCCAATATTGTTTTCTTTTAAATGTTCATTTATTTATTTAGAGAGAGAGCATGAGCAGGGAAGGGGCAGAGAGAGAGAGAGAGAGAGACAGACAGACAGACAGACAGACAGACAGAATCCCAAGTAGATTCTGCTGTCAGGGCAGAGCCTAGTGCGGGGCTCAATCTCACAACTGTGAGATCATGACGGGTCGAGATCAAGAGCTGGATGCTTAACTGACTGTGCCACTCAGGTGTCCCTATGGTCAATGATATTGTAATAGCTTTGTATGGTGACATATGGTAGCTATACTTAAGAAGTTGAGTCACTATGTACACCTGAAACTAGTGTAACATTATATGTTAACTATACTTATAGAATTTTTTGAAAACATCATTTTCTACAATGCATATGGAACTACCTTTTTCTTGATTTCTACTCATTTTTGGATATCTGCTTAGAGATGATTAATGATAATTTTATTACTTTCATTTAGTATGCCAGTAGGTCAAGAAATCTGAGTATTTTAAAAATCTTATGTGAATAAAATACATTATGGGTGTCAGAGTATTGAGAATTACTCAAAACTAAGTCTAGTTATAAGTGTATGTGTTGCCTTTATAAAGTATTTGATATGTAAAAATCCTTTAAGTTAAAGCCTGCAACATGATAAATACTTTATTCATTTATGCTAATGTTTTGTCTTTGGCATTATACAGTATAAGGAAATAATCCATGAAAACCTGAGGAAAAGTTTCTAGAAATTTGAAAAAAATTAATGGTTATAGTTGGAGGATTTTTAGAAATGTTTATGGAGACAAAGAAAGTTATGTCTTCAGGGGACATAAGAACTAGTCATCTTAGTTTCTATTTTTCTCTTCTCTGGTTCACTGATTCTTTACTCTGTCCTCTGTAGGATTATTTTGGTTTTTTGTATTTTTCATTTCTAAAATTCCATTTGATTTTTCTTTGTATCTGTATCTCTTTGCTGAGACTTTTTATGTCTTTGTGAAGGCTTCTAGTTTGTATCTTGTGCCTTTATAATTGCTTGTTAAAACATTTTCACAATTGTTTGCTTTAAATTTTTGTCAGATAATTCTAATATCTCTGTCATCTTGGTTTTAGATTCTGTTGATTTTTTAAAAAATTCACTTTTATATGTTATGGACTCTGTGTCTTATTTAAACCTTACGTTTCTGACTTTCTTTGTTACCATTCCTTCAGGAAAGAGGTGGTGCCTCCTTTTTACTGTAGGAGAGGTTAGAAGTTTGGATTCCTTTCTTGGCCTTTGTTGACACCTGAGGAGTGGGGAAGGGCTTCTCATTATTGCTGAATGGGTATGGGAGTTACCACTCTCTTCTGGGCCTCCTCTGGCGTACCCTGGCTGGGAGGAGCTGGGAGTGCCTCCTTACTATTCTTCTTGGGGCCTTCACTGACCACCAGGCAATGGTGAAAGTCCTGATTACTTTTCCCTGTTAGGCAAGATCTCTTGGCTTGTGGTATTTGCTTTGGGTGTGGATGATGTGCAAGATCTAATGTAAGGATTCTCCAGAACAGTAAAAGTTCTGACATCGCCCCACTAAGGAAGGGGAGGTGAGGAGTCTTCTTACAGCCTTTCATGGATTGAAATCTAGGTTCCCCACTAGGCCTTTGTTGGTATGGGTGGTAGTGGGGCCGCATTGTTTTTTCTTGTGGTGATGGGCTGGGATAGAGTGGTTCATGTCTAAAGTTTTCTTTCTTGTTAGGCTGCCTCTTTCCAGTTTTTTTGGCTAGATAAATCAGGCTTTTGCTGAGAGTTTTATTTTATTTTATTTTTTTAACTCCAGTACTTGGCATTTCTAGGTTGTCAACTTTTTCTGCTCCAAGTCTGGGATACATGAGGAAAATCCAGGGAACTCATCAGTGTGTTGTTCCTTGAGCTTCAAGATTCCCAGCCTGTCTTTTTTCTTCCACCTTCAGAGTTTTCTTGTTTTATATATAATGCCTAGGGTTTTTAATTGTGCTTTGAAGGAGACATAGAGAGAAGTACTTGGAATACTTTTTCTTAGGAGTGGAAGATGATCATGTTTTTAAAAACTTGTATTTTGACACTGTATATATGAGTTAATTGGGCTGAGTGACATGACATTGTTAGAACCTACTATTCAGATGGGATTTAAGCAGTTGATGGGTGAAAAGCTTTTACCCTGGGGGAGGGAGACAAATACTTGGCCATTGTGTCATCATTTTTCCCCTTCCATGCCAGTAGTCTTTACTGGCTAGTCACAACTCTCTTTCCTAATGAGTCTTGAATTAAAACAGCATTCCAGTCAGCTCTCTGCTTTTGCGCAGGTCAGAAAGCCTGTATGCCATATCTGCCATAGAGTTTTATTCAAATGAACATAATTATGTGAATTGTAATGGGAGAGTCCCAGCTGGGATAGGTCCAACATCTATAAAACTGATGAAGTTGCTCATAAAATCAAGTGAAATAGGTCATTAGTTGTTTCTGGAGGGTCTATTTCTTCAAAGCATCTTATTTTCATTTATGTGTGGACAACAGTATCACAGAATTCTAGCTTAAAGTTAAGTATAGGCCTTCAGTTGCCATTGGGAATTATTTACTTTTATGTATGTGTTGGGGGCTAAGGTGGGTATATAATGAATTCATAATTAGTAAACAAACTAAAACATTCAAAAACCATCTGTAAATCTAAACTATATTATTCTTATGAATGAATGGCAGGCGCATCCATTCTGTTATCTGGAAGTAGCACCAAGCAATCCTCATTGTTTTAACAAATTTATCATTTTATAAGACAATATAAACCAGGAAGTAAAGAGTGACCCCCCAAAACCCATTGAGTAGGATTATAGTGTTTTACTGTAGATTGGACATTTGAAAACTATATGTAGTATTAAAAATTACTTTATGAACAAATATTTCTCATTTTTTAAAACAGTAAGAAAAGACATAAATGCTTACTTAAATAGACTCTACAGCAATAAAAATAAAACAATTATGGTAACTTTAAAATGTTCACATGACACACCAACAATAATCACTGGCCGTTCAGTAACATTGATAAAGGCTTACCTATTCCTTTCAGTGCCTTTGGTAAATTTTCATGTTATCATCAAAAATAAGTGTTTCAAAGGAAAATGATCCAGATATAATTATATATAAACAATGCTGAGATCAATAGTATTTAAAGTAGTTGGGAAGTAAACTGAACATGAAATACACTTTTGCATCTGCTTATTTGAAAGTACCTGGAGGCCTTGTTTTATCCCAAAGGCATTTCTAATTTGCATAGCAAAGATAATATTATTTATATTTTCCTTTAATATTCAGATATGGCTATATTCACCAGATAAGAAATGCACCTAACATGTGAAAGCTAGTGTCTAAATCTGTGCTTAAGAACCAGTCAGGTATAAAGGAAATAACTTCTGGTTGAAATGGAAAAATAGTCAACTGTTTGAAGTTTCACATTGAGGTCATGAGATAATGTGATTTATGTATACTATATGAAAGACAGGAAATGATCCCCAATGATCATCTCGCACTGTAGATTATACTGAGTTTCTGTAGACATTAATATTATAACTAATTTTGAAAAAGATTTTTTTTGAAATGTCTTTAAGGTATATTGGTGATTTTACTAACAAAATAACTTCTTAGAATCTTAAATGAACTTTGTTACTTGAAAAATTATCACATATATATATGTTAAATAAAATTCTTGCCATTTTGGAATTTGAATGTTAAAATTATTATATAAATGTGAGTGTTATAACATATACAATATTTTTGTACTAACACATCAACGAATTTAAAACATTTTAATTTTAATAGTTAAAATACAGAAGTGGTTTGAAATGGAGTGCATATGGGGTGTGTGGGTGGGTCAGTTGGTTAAGCATCAGACTTCGGCTCAGGTCATGATCTCATGGTTTGTGGGTTTGAGCCCCACATTGGGCTCTGTGCTGACAGCTCAGAGCCTGGAGCCTGCTTTGGATTCTGTGTGTGTCTCTCTCTCTGCCCCTCTCCCTCTCGCTCCCTTTCGAAAATAAATAAAACACTTAAAAATTTGTTTTAAAATAAAATGGAATATGTATGATAACTGGTGATTTTAAACTTTGACTCCATGTATAAGGTAAGTTACTTTTCAAGAGTGACTATTAATGGAAAGAAGAAATATTATAAAAAGGTAAAACCAGATAATCTTCCAGTTGTGCATATGGATAGGTGTGAGGTAGGAAGTTGGAATTGTGAATTGTATTGGGAGAGAAGTGCAGTATTGTTACTGTGATTATGAACATAGTTGCCATTGGCATTATTTATTGTTTTTATTTATTTATATTTTATGAGGATGTAGCTCAGCTATTTCAGCAGATTTCTTACCACCACAGTTGTTATTGCAGGATTAGCTTATTAAGATAACAATAGCAATATATGTCAATAATTATATTCAAAATAACGCATTGGGACATGGGTGGCAGGCAGTTAAGTGTCCAACTTTGGCTCAGGTCATGATCTCACGATTCATGAGTGAGCTCTGCCTTGGGCTGTGTGCTGACTGCTCAGAGTCCAGAACCTGCTTCAGATTCTGTCTCCCTCTATCTCTGCCCCTCTCCCGCTCACACTCTGTCTCTCTTTCTCTCCCTCTCTCTCTCAAAAAGAAATAAACATTAAAAAGAATTTTTAAAAAAGTAACACACTCCCCAGGTAAGCATATTTTTATTCAGAACATGGTAGGATCTAAGGCAAAAATTTGAAATGGTAGAGGAAAGTATCCATATAACAAATGTGCTGTTAAAACCAAACCCAGGGTTTGGTATCCTCTAAGTCAGACACACTTTTATGAAGGCTTTGGCCAAATAACATGCAATTCATTTGCTCTTGAAGTCCAAGTTAAATGGTCTATTACAATTTTCCTTTGTTTGGCATCTGTAAAGTAAGTGGAGATAAATGTTAACATCCTAATGGATTTTCTGTTGAAATTTGTCTTCTGGTAAAAATTTTAACAAACATTTACTGTTTATATGGCAAGGTAAAGTATATATGCTTTAATTTTCCAAGGAAGTTAGCAAATTTTATTGCAGTAGATAGTATGCTTAAAACATGAGTACATCAAAAGGAAATCAAAGTCAACTAACTTCTGGTACATGTTCACTATTGTGTTAGAAACTGGATGGTTATAAATAAAACAGAGCTTGGCCTGCAAAGAGTTATTTTAAAAATATTAAATTCTTAAGTAGTATGTTGGCAAACCAGTGTTTCTAAAATTCGTGACTGAAAGCCATAGCAAATGAAGTTTCCCTTTTGCCATCTGGCTCAGATCTTTCTATGAAACTCACTTTTTTTTTAACTTTTTATTTATTAATTTTATTTTTTCTTTCTTTTTTTTTTTTTTTTAATTTTTTTTTTTAACATTTATTTATTTTTGAGACAGAGAGAGACAGAGCATGAATGGGGGAGGGGCAGAGAGAGAAGGAGACACAGAATCGGAAGCAGGCTCCAGGTTCCGAGCCACCAGCCCAGAGCCTGACGCGGGGCTCGAACTCACGGACCGCGAGATCGTGACCTGGCTGAAGTCGGACGCTTAACCGACTGCGCCACCCAGGCGCCCCTAATTTTATTTTTTAAATTTACATCCAAATTAGTTAGCATATAGTGCAACAATGATTTCAAGAGTAGATTCCTTAATGCCCCTTACCCATTTAGCCCATCCCCCCTCCCACAACACCTCCAGGAACCCTCTGTTTGTTCTCCATATTTAAGAGTCTTTTATGTTTTATCCCCTCCCTGTTTTTATATTATTTTTGCTTCCCTTCCCTTATGTTCATCAGTTCTGTCTTAAAGTCCTCTTTTGAGTGAAGTCATATGATATTTGTCTTTATTTGACTAATTTCGCTTAGCATAATAGCCTCTAATTCCATCCACGTAGTTGCAAGTGGCAAGATTTCATTCTTTTTGATTGCCGAGTAATACTCCATTTGTATGTATATGTGTGTGTGTGTGTGTGTGTGTGTGTGTGTGTGTGTGTGTGTGTGTGGATACACACACACACACACACACACACACACACACACACACACACACACCACATTTTCTTTATCCATTCATCCACCGATGGACATTTGGGCTCTTTCTGTACTTTGGCTATTCTTGATAGTGCTGCTATAAACATTGGGGTACACGTGTCCCTTCGAAACAGCATACCTGTATCCCTTGGATAAATACCTAGTAGTACAATTACTGGGTCATAGGGTAGTTCTATTTTTAATTTTTTGAGGAACCTCCATACTGTTTTCCAGAGTGTCTGCACCAACTTACATTCTCACCAGCAATGCAAAAGAGATCCTCTTTCTCCGCATCCTCACCAACACCTGTTGTTGCCTGAGTTGTTAATGTTAGCCCTCTGACAGGTGTGAGGTGGTATCTCATTGTGGTTTTGATTTGTATCTCCCTGATGATGAGTGATGTTGAGCAGTTTTTCATGTGTCAGTTGGTCATCTGGATGTCTTCTTTGGAGAAGTGTCTATTCATGTTTTTTGCACATTTCTTCACTGGATTTGTTTTTGGGGTGTTGAGTTTGATAAGTTCTTTATGGATTTTGTATACTAACCCTTCATCTGTTATGTCATTTGCAAATATCTTCTCCCATTCTGTCAGTTGCCTTTTAGTTTTGCTAATTGTTTCCTTCATTGTGCAGAACCTTTTTATTTTGATGAGGTCCCAGTACATTTTTGTTTTGTTTTCCTTGCCTCTGGAGATGTGTTGAGTAAGAAGTTGCTGCAGCCAAGATCAAAGAGGTTTTTGCCTGCTTTCTCCTCGAGGATTTTGATGGCTTCCTGTCTTATGTTTAGGTCTTTCATCCATTTTGAGTTTATTTTTGTGTATGGTGTAAGAAAGTGATCCAGGTTCATGCTTCTGCATGTCACTGTCCAGTTTTCCCACCACCACTTGCTGAAGAGACTGTCTTTATTCAATTGTATATTCTTTCCTGCTCTGTCAAAGATTAGTTGGCCATACGTTTATGGGTCCATTTCTAGGTTCTCTATTCTGTTCCATTGATTTGAGTGTCTGTTTTTGTGCCAGAAAATCGTATTTATTTATTTATTTATTTATTTAGTTTTATTTATTTAAGCAACCTCCACACTCAAGTGGGGCTTGAAAGATTTGGACTATTGTGTTTTCATTTTCATTTGTCTCCATGTATTTTTTTAAATTTCCTCTTTGATTTCTTGGTTGATCCGTTGATTATTCAGTAGTATGTTGTTTAGCCTCCATGTATTTGAGGTTTCTTCTTGTAGTTGATTTCTAGTTTCATACCAGTGTGGTTGGAAATGATGCAAAATTATCTGGAGGGGGGGGATTGGTATTGAATTGTATAAGTTATGTATACATTTTGGATATTAACCTCTTATTGCATATGTCATTTGCAAATATATTCTCCCATTTGGTAGGCTGCCTTTTCATTTTGTTGGTGGTTTCCATTGCTGTGCAAAGGGTTTTATTTTGATGTAGTACTGATAGTTAATTTTTGCCTTTGTTTCCCTTGCGTGAAGAGACGTATTTGTAAATATGTTGCTAAGGGTGATGTCCAAGAGATTACTGTGTATATTTTTTTTCCAGGAGTTTTATGATTTTAGGCCTCAAATTTAGGCCATTAATCTAATTTAGGTTTATTTTTGTGTATGATGTAAGAAAGTGGCCCAGTTTCCTTCTTTTGTGTGTTGATGTCCAGTTTTCCCAATTCCAGTTGCTGAAGAGACTCTTCCCCATTATATATTATTGCCTCTTTTTGTCATAGATTAACTGACCAAAGAAGCATGTGTTTATTTCTGAGCACTCTATCCTGGTTTTTCTGTCAGTGCCTTACTCTTTTGATTCCCATAGCTTTGTACTATAGCTTGAAATCTGAGATTGTGCTTTGTTATTCTTTTTCAAGATTGCTTTGATGCTGTGGTGCTCTTGTGTGGTTCCATACAAATTTTAGGTTTCTTTATTATGGTTCTGTGAAAAATACTATTGATATTTTGATAGAGATTGCATTGAATCTGGGTTGCTTTGGGTAATATGGACATTTTAACAATATTAATTCTTTCAATATGTGAACATGGTGTATTTTTTCATTTGTTACTTTCAGTTTCTTTCATTAAGGTCTTATAGTCTTCATAGTATATTTGTTTCATCTCCTTGGTTAAATTTATTCCTAAGTATTTTATTCTTTTTGGTGCAGTAGTAAATGGGATTGTTTTCTTAATTTCTTTCTCTGTAATGTGTTGTTAGTATGTAGAAATGCAACAGGTTTCTGTATATCAATTTTGTATCCTGCAACTGAATTCATTGTTAGTTCCAATAGTTTTTGGGGAGTCTTTATGAGGTTTTCTATATATAATATATCATCTACAAATAGTGACAATTTTACTTCTTCTTTTCTAATTTGGATACTTTTTATTTTTCTTGTCTGATTGCTATGGTTAGGACTTCCACTACTATGTTGAAAAAAGTGGTGAGAGTAAACATCTTTATCTTATTCCTGGTCTTAGAGGAAAAGCTTTCAGGTTTTTGCCATTTAATAGGATCTTAGCTGTGGGATTTTTATATATGGTCTTTATTATGTTGAGGTATGTTTCCTTTAAGCCTGTTTTTGAGTTTTTATAATGAATGGATGTTGTGTTTTTTTCACATGCTTTTTTTTGCATCTATTGAGGTGATATAATGGTTTTTTTTTATCATTTCTCTTATTAATGTGAGGTATCATAATGATTTGTGAATGTTGAAGCATCCATGCATCCTTGGAATAAATCCTGGTGTTGTATGATCCTTTTAAGTTATTATTAAATTTGATTTGCTAATATATTTTTGAGGATTTTTGCATCTATATTCATCAAGGATATTGGCTTGCAGTTTTGTTTTTTATAGTGTGTTTGTCTGGTTTTGATATTAGGATAATGCTGGTTTCTTAGGATAAATTTTGAAGTTTTCCTTCTTCTAATTTTTGGAATAGTTTGAGAAGAATAGAAACTCTTCTTTAAATATTTGGTAGAGTTCACCTGTAAAGCCATCTTTCCTGGATTTTTTGGGGGGGAGTGTTTTGATTACCAGTTCAATTTTGTTAGTGATAATGAGTCTGTTTAAATTTTCAATTTCTTCATGATTCAGCTTCAGAAGATTGTATATTTATAGGAATTTATTTATTTATTCTAGGTTGCCCAATTTGTTGACATATAATTTTTCATAGTATTCTCTTATAAGTCTTTGTGTTTCTGCAGGGATGGTTGTAATTTTTGTCCTTTCATTACTGATTTTATTTGTGTTCTCTCTTCTTTTCTTGATGAAACTAGGTAAAGTTTATCAACCAGTTCTTGGTTTCTTTCATCTTTTCTATTTTTTCAATGTAATCTATATGATTTCCTTCTTTCTCCTAGCTTTGGAAATAATTTGTTCATTATTTCTAGTTTATTAAGCTTATAAAATAAGATTGAGATTTTTCTTGTATCTGGAGATAGGTCTATATTGCTACTTCCCTCTTAAAATTGCTTTTCCTGTGTCCCAAAGATTTGGACTGTTATGTTTTCATTTTCATTTGTCTCCATGTATTTTTTTAAATTTCCTCTTTGATTTCTTAGTTGACCCATTGATTATTTAGTAGCATGTTGATTAGCCTCCATGTATTTGAGGTTTTTTCTTGTAGTTGATTTCTAGTTTCATACCATTGTGGTTGGAAATGATGCATGATATGTTTTCAGTTTTCTTAAACTTAACTGACACTTATTTTGTGGCTTGACATGTGATCTATCTTGGAGAATGTTCCATGTGCACTTGAAAACAATGTTTTCTGCTCTTTTTTGATGGAATGTTTTGTATGTGTCTATTAAAGTCCATCTGGTTTAATGTGTCATTCAGTGTCACTGTTTACTTATTTTGTTTGGATGATCTATCCACTGATGTAAACATGGTGCTAAATTCACCTACTGTTATTATATGTAAATATCATTTCTCTTTTTATGACTGTTAATGTTTTCTTTATGTATTTAGATGTTGCTATGTTGAGTGCACAGATATTTACAATTTTATATTCTCTTGTTGGTTTGATTCCTCTATCATTACATAATGCCCTTTTTGTTTTTTATTCATCTTTGTTTAAAATTATAAGTACTGCTACCCCAGCTTTATTTTTCCCATTCCATTTGCGTGGAATATCTTTTTCCATTTCTTCATTTTCAGTCTGTGGGTGTCTTTAGGTCTGAATTGAATCTCTTTATTTTTTTATATATATATTTATTTTTGAAAGAGAGAGAGAGACAAAGTGTGAGTAGGGAAGGAACAGAGAGAGAGGGAGACAGAGTTGGAAGCAGGCTCCAGGCTCCGAGCTGTCAGCACAGAGCCTGATGTGGGACTCAAACTCATGAACCGTGAGATCATGACCTGAGCTGAAGTCAGCCACTTAACCGGCTGAGCCACTCAGGTGCCCCTGCGATGACTCTCTTGTAGTCAGCATACATATGGGTCTTGTTTTTTTATCCACTCAGTTATGCCATTTGATTGGAGCATTTTGTCCATTTACATTAAAAATAATTATGGGTTTGAATGTACTTAATGATATTTTGTTAAAATTGTTTTCTGGTTGTTTTTGTAGTTGTTCTCTTTTCCTTTCTTCTTTTGCTCTCTTCCCTTGTGGTTTGATGCCATTTTTTGGTGTTATACTTGGATTCCTTTTTCTTTTTTTTTTTTTTTTTTGTCTTGTGACCTTGGTTGATCTCCATTCCCCTGTCTTCCAGATCATTGATTTGTTCTTCTGCATCCTGTAATCTGCTGTTGACTCCCTATAGTGTAATTTTCATTTTAGTTATCATATTCTCCAGCTCTGACTCATTATTTTTTATCTTTTCTCTTTGTTGAAAGTTCTTTCTTTTGGGGCGCCTGGGTGGCACAGTCGGTTCAGCGTCCGACTTCAGCCAGGTCACGATCTTGCGGTCCGGGAGTTCGAGCCCCGCGTCAGGCTCTGGGCTGATGGCTTAGAGCCTGGAGCCTGTTTCCGATTCTGTGTCTCCCTCTCTCTCTGCCCCTCCCCCATTCATGCTCTGTCTCTCTCTGTCCCAAAAATAAATAAACGTTGAAAAAAAAATATAAAAAAAAAAAAGTAGTAAACTTAGGGGCGCCTGGGTGCTTAGTCGGTTAAGCGTCTGACTTCGGCTCAGGTCACGATCTCGTGGTCCGTGAGTTCAAGCCCCGCGTCCGGCTCTGGGCTGATGGCTCAGAGCCTGGAGCCTGCTTCCGATTCTGTGTCTCCCTCTCTCTCTGCCCCTCCCCCATTCATGCTCTGTCTCTCTCTGTCTCAAAAATAAATAAACGTAAAAAAAAAATTAAAAAAAAAAAAAAGTAGTGAACTTGTGCAGAAGAGGTCCTATGGTTCCCTGTAGAAAATTTTGCTAGGTCACTAGAACCATGTACTCTAGGGGTGTTCCTTCTGGTGGGCTGCATATCTTCTCTTGTTGTGAGTTGAAATTACTGTGGGCATACTGGTGAGTGATGCTGGCCCTCATTGTAGCTGGCTTCAATGACCCGCTTCACCTGCTGTGGGCACACTGGACAGGGCTTGCTCCCTGTGCTGTTGAGGGGCCCAGCTACAGTTGCCATAGACTTGCTGCTGGGCAGTGCTGGCCCTTACCCTGGCTTTTTGTAATTAGCCACTGTGACAGCTGCATGCCCACCAATGGTCTGGGCTTGCTCCTTATGCTGCTAGCTTATAGGCCCAGCTACAGGAACTGTTGGTGCACTGGTGTATAGATTTATATTCTCCCTTCCTTTGGGGCAGGAGTTGCTTTGTAGGGGCTCTGGTTCTGGTCTGGCTGAGTATGGCAGGGCAGAGTCACTTTGCAGGGATGCTTGCTGAGGCAGGCAAGTTGGGTGGGGCATATCTGCAGGGGAACTTCAGGGCAGGGCACATGGTGCTAACAAGGTAGGTGGAGTGTGTTAGAATTGGCTCCTACAAGCATCCAGCTATTTCCACTGGGAGAGGGCAAGAAAAATGGTACCCGCCAGCACTTTGTTCCTGAAGAAATTTCCTGTGGATCCCTACCCTTCTAGCACACCTCCTAAAATTAGTCACTAAATCTCCTTTATTACACCCCTGGTGCTTTTCAAATTGCTGCATCTGTGCTGTGTCAGGCTGAGTTATTTAGGGTGTTGGCTCTTTAATAGTGGAGCCATGGTTTCATATAGCCTTCCAGCTCTCCCAGAGTTAAGCCCTGCTGATTTTTAAAGCTCCTAGATTTAAGCCCCACTGATTTTCAAAGCCAGACATAATAGGGGCTCATCTTCCCATTGTAGGTCCCTAGGGCTGGGAGTGCCAGCTGTAGGTTCTGATCCCCTCATTCCTTCATGCTTGTGATGTCTGTCCTTCATATTTATGGTTAGTCGTGCTAGGGTTCCTGACTGTGTCTGTGCCCCTCCTACCCTTTTCAGTGTGGCCTTCTCTCTATGAGTAGCTATGGAAGAGCTGTTCTGACAGTCTGCAGGTTGTTTTTAGTTAGTTGCAGTGCATATAATTGTTTCCTCAGTGTGTTGTGAGACAAGGTGAGCATGAGCTCTGCCATCTTCCCTACACTCCTGAATTTAAAAATCCCACATGGTGGTTCTATTTTAACCTCCATACTGTTTTCCACAGTGGTTGTACCAATTTACATTCTCACCAGAGGTACATAGGGATTCTCTTTTCTTCATGTCCTCACCAGTAGTTGTTATCTCTTTTCATTTTGGTGATGACCTTATAACAAGTATGAGGTGACATCTTACTCTGATTTTGATTTGCATTTCCCCAGTGATTAATGATTTGAGCACATATCTATTGGGAATTTAATGTCTTTGGGAAAATATCTGGGCCTTTTTCCTACTTTTTAATTAAATTGAGTTCTATGAGTTTGTTATATAGTTTGGATATTAACCCTTTATTAGTTATATGATTTGTAAATATTCTTTCATTCTTTAGGTTACCTTTTCATTTTTTTGATTGTTTCTTTTGCTATGCATAAGCTTCTAGTTTGATGTAGTCCTACTTTTTGATTTTTGCTTTGTTTATGCTTTAAAAAATTTTTGTTTTTACATTTTTATTTATTTTTCAGAGACAGAGACAGAGCACATGTGGGGGAGGGGCAGAGAGAGAATGAGACACAGAATCCGAAGCAGCCTTCAGGCTCTGAGCTATCAGCACAGAGCCTGATTTGGGGCTCGAACTCACAAACTGTGAGACCATGACCCGAGCCGAAGTCGGACACTTAACCGACTGAGCCACCCAGGTACCCCTGTTGTTTATGCTTTTGATTTCATAGCAAAAAATCATTGCCAAGATCAGTGTCACAGTTTCTTCTCCATTTTTTTTTAGGAATTTTATGATTTTAGTTCTTTAAGTCTTTAAGCTATTCCACGTTTATTTTTGTAGGTGTATAAGATAGGAGTCCAAATTCATTCTGCTTGTGGTTATCCAGTTTTGTCAAAGCCATTTATCAAAGATACATTTCTTTCTCCATTGAATATTTCCAGCTCCTTCTTAAAATATTAGTTGGCTGTATGGGGCACCTGGGTGGCTCAGTTGGTTAAGTGTCCAACTTCTGCTCAGGTCATGATCTCCTGGTTTGTGAATTGGAGCCCCACATCTGGCCCTTTGCTGACAGCTCAGAACCTGGAACCTGCTTTGGATCCTGTGTCTCCCTTTCTCTCTGCCCCACTCCTGTTTGTGCTCTGTCTCTCTCTGTGTCTCAAAAATGAATAAACATTAAAAAAATTTTAAAAAATTAGTTGGCTGTATATATTTGGTTTTATTTCTGGGCCCTTAATTATGTTCCATTGGTTGTATCTATTTTTATGTTAGTTCATTACTATTTTGATTATTATAGCTTTGTATTATGGTTTGAAATTAGGAAGAGTGATGCTTCCTGTCTTCTTTTTGTTTCTCAAGATTGATTTGTCAATGCAGGTCTTTTATGGTTCCATACAACTTTTAGTATTTTTTTTTTGTATTTCTATGAAAAATGACTTTAGAATTTTGATAGATTGTTTTAAATCTATAGATGACTTTCAGTAGTATGGACATTTTAATGATATTAATTATTCTAGTCCATGAACGTGGGCTATCTATTTGTTTGTCTTCTTCAGTTTCCTTGATCAAAGTCATGTAGTTTTCAGTTTACACATCTTTCACTTTCTAGTTTAAATTTACTCCTAAGTATTTTATTGTTTTTGGTGCATTGCAAATGGGATTGTTTTATTTCAAGTTGTTTCACTGTTAGTGTATAGAAACATGACTGATTTCTGTGTGTTGATTTTGTGTCCTGCAAATTTATTGAATTCATTGATTAGTTCTACCAGTTTTTTTTTGGTGGAGTCTTTGGATTTTCTGCATCTAAGATTATAACATCTGAAAACAAAGATAATGTTACTTTCTTTATTCCAATTTGGATGCCTTTTATATCTTTCCTTGCCTGATTGCTCTGAGTAGGATCTCCAGTACTATGGTGAATAGGAGTAGTGAGATAGGGCGCCCTTTCTTGTTACTGATCATAGAAAGTTTTCAGTCTTTCACTGTTGAATATTATCTTAGCTGTGGGCTCATCATATCTGTCCTTTATGTTGAGGTATATTCCTTCTATACCCAATTATTGAGTATTTTTTTATCACGAAAGGATATGTAGTTTGTCTAAAGTTTTTTCTGCATTTATCAACATGATTTTTTTAAGTTTATTTATTTACTTTGAGAGTCAGTGAGAACAAGGAGGTGCGGGGCAGAGGGAAGGAGACACAATCCAGGCAGGCTCTGTACCATCAGCACAGAGTGCAATATGGGGCTCAAACTCACCAACCATAAGGTCATGACTTGAGCCAAGATGAAGAGTTGGACACTTAACCGACTAAACCACTCAGGTACTCCTTTTCGTTGGGAGGTTTTTGATTCAATTCAATCTCCTTACTCATTATAGGTCTTTTAATATTTACTATTTCTTCATGATTCAGTCTTAGGTTGTATTTTTCCTGGAATTTAACCTTTTCTTCTAGGTTATGCATTTTGTTAGCATTTAATTTTTCTTAGTAGTCTTTTATTATCCTTTATATTTTTGGTTGATCTTTTGTAATCTATCCTATTTCATCTATAATTTCATTTACATCTTCTCTATTTTTTGTTAGTCTTTCTAAAGGTTTGTCCATTTTGTTATCTTTTCAATAAATCAACTCTTAGTTTCTTTGATTTTTCTAGAGTCTGTTTCATTTGTTTCATTTATTTCTGCTTTAATCTTTATTTCCTTCCTTCTGCTACCTTTCAGGTTAATTTGTTCTTTTTCAAGTTCCTTGAGGTGTAAAGTTATATTGTTTGAGATCTTTTTTCTTAAGCTAGGTACTTACTGCTATGTACTTCCCTTTTAGAACTGCACTTGTTGCTTCCCCAAAGTTTTAGTATGTTGTGATGATTTTTCATTTGTCTCAAGGTATTTTATTTACCTTTGATTTCTTTTTAACCCAGTCATTGTTCAGGAGCGTGTGTAAATTTTCTCTTTTTTGTGAATTTCCCAGTATCCTTCTGTTACTGATTTTTAGTTTAATGTCATTGTAGTTGGAAGAGATACTTGGTATGATTTCAGTCTTCTTAAATTTGTTAAAACTAATTTTATGGTTAACATATGATTTGTCTTGGAAAATATTTTGTATCAGCTTAGGAAAAATTTATATTTTGCTGACCTTGAGTGAGATGTTGTGTATGTGTCCTTTAGTTAGGTCTACTTGGTCCTAACAGTGATCATGTGAATAACCACTTAGTGTTATGGAGGTCTACTGTTTCCTTATTGATTTTCTTTATGGATGTTTTATCCATTGTTAAAGTTCAGTTATTGAAATCACCTCTTGTTACTGTATTACTGTCTATTTTTCACTTTAGTTCTGTTAATATTTGCTTTATATATTTAGGTACTCCAGTGTTGAGTGCCTACATATTTACAATTGTTATATCTCCTTGATGAATTAACCCTTTATCATTATATAATGACCTTATTTGTCTCTTATTTGACAGTTTTACTTAAAGTCTATTTTGTGTGATATATTTAAAGCTACTCCTGTTCTCTTGGTTACCATTTGCATAGAATATCTTTTTTTTTCTGTCTTTTCTCTTTCAGCCTGTGTGTTTTTATCTTTAAGGTAAATTGAGACTCTTTGTGGCAGCATTTGCTATTTAAACCATTTGGATTCTCCGTGTCTTTTCTTTATAGAATTTAATTTGCTTACATTTAAAATAATTATTGGTAGGTAAGGCCTCATTTTTTCCATCTCATTAATTTTTTTTCTGGGTGTTTTTTGTTTCTCTTTTCCTTTATTTCTGTCTTTTGTGATTTTCTGTAAGTGATTTTTTTTTCTTCCATGGCTTTTGTGTATTTACTGCAGTTTTTTTTGGGGGGGGGTTACCAACATGTAATTAGTTATAATAGTCCATTTTAAGCTGATAACAGCTTAACTTCAGTCTCATACAAAACCTTTACTCTTTTATTTCCCCTACCCTTACAATATTGTACTGAGGTTAAACTTTGTATCTTTTTATATTTTGTATCCATTAACCAATTATTATATTTATATTTATTCTTAGTACTTTTATCTTTTAAATTTCATACTACAATTCAAAGTGATTGCACAACATCAGTATTAGAGTATTCTGAATTTGACTATACCCTTACCTTTACCAGTTGGTTTTATAATTTCATGTGTGTTCTTGTTCATGTTCATTTTTTTTTTTCAATTTAAAGTGGTCCACTTTAGTATTTCTTATAAGGCAGATCTGTTGGTGACGAATTTCCTCAGCTTTTGTTTTTCTGGGAAGGTCTGTATCTCTCCTTCATTTCTGAAGGACAGCTTTGCAGGGTATAGTATTATTGGTTGGCTGTTTTTCTCTTTCAGGACTTTGAATACAGCATCTCATTCTTTCTTGGCCTGCAAGATTTCTTCTGGAAATATCCACTGAGAATCTTATAATGTTTCTTTTGTGTGTTAGGAGTTGCTGTTCTTTTGGGTTTTTAAAATTCTATATTTGTGTCTGATTTTTAAGGATTTGATTATAATGTATCTTGGTGTGATTTCAATTGCAGGTCTTAAAGCTTATGAATTTAGATGTCCATATCCCTCCTATGATTTGGGAAGTTTTTACCCACTATTTCTTTAAATAAACTTTCTAACCCTTTTTCATGTTTCTCCTTATTTGACTTCCATAATGCATACAGTAATTATTTAAAATGGTATCCCATATATTCGATATGCTTTCTTCATTTTTTGTGTCTCTCAATTGGATATTTGAAATGACTTGTCTTCTATTTCACAAATTCTTTTTTATGCTTGGTTGCATCTACTCTTAACTCTTACGTTTTTCAATTTATTCTTTGTATACTTCAGGTCCAGAATTTCTCTTTGGTTCTTTTTTAATAAATTCTGTCTCTTTTGTTTTAGTTCTCATTTTTTTAATGTATAATTTTCCTGATTTTATTTATTGTTCTATGTGTGTTTTCTTATAGCTCACTTAGCTTTTTCAAAACATTTATTTTGAAAGTCTTAGCAGGCAGTTAATTGATTATTTCCTTGCATTTGGTTACTTAAAACTTATTATCCCTTTAGTTTTGCCATGTTTCCTTCATTTTCATGTTCCTTGAAGCCTTGCATTCCTGTCTTCATATTTAAAGGAGGAATCACCTCCTTCAGTGTTGATTGACAGGCTTTGGGAATGAAAGACCTTCCCTAGTCAACCTGGTTAGGGATTCAGGGAGTTTCTTAGACCTTTTCTATGGATATTCCCACTCTGCTCCTCTTGTTCTACCTTGAAGGTAATTGTTACAATCGTATGTCTTTTGATTCTGCATAGCCAGCTCAGATGCCGAGAGCCTCTTTTTATTTTCCCTAGATCAGTGTACTGAAGTACTCAAGATTATATGCTTTCTCTAAGTCCAATAGAGTTGAGCTAGCTGACTATGTGTGCTCCTTGCACAACCTACAGAGGCTTGTGTGACATCTGTTCGGGTACTTACAGAGTGCTGGTGTGACATCTATTTGGGTACTTACAAAGTGCTGGCTGTGGAGTTAGAGGGCCACACAGAGTTCTGGAGGTACCTGTGGGTTAGTTAAGGGGTCCTCTGTGTGATGCCTCCTACAGGGTTCATGTGTGGGCTTCTTTATAGAGTCTATGCAGTCATTTGTCAAAGTCATGGCTCTTTGTTGAGTTCCACACCGTTGTTATTATGAGCCCTCACCAATTTTCCCTTCTCCAGTTGCCCTCAAACTGTTCAACCGTGCTGATCCTCTCAATGTTTTGGGTGGGATGAGAATGAAATGGGCTTCTTAGGCAGTATCCCGTGTGTTTGGGGAAATTCAATACTCATTATGCTCTCATTTTCTCCTCTGGGAGAAATCATGGCCTGAGGAGGTTTCTTTTGGCACTGAGCTGTGCCATCTTGTGGGAAGAGTGAATTGGTAAAGTGAAACTGTTAGTACCCTTGTCACTGTGTTGATCCTCAGGTATTTTTTGCTGCAGCGGGGTGCTGGGACCTCTCTGTTGAATTCCTGCCCTCTCATAAAGGTACTCTTATCCTTGGGTGGTTGTCAAAATCTGTTTCTGTTGGTGCATGAGGGCTGAAATCTCCTATTCCACCATCTATCTGATGTCACCTAAAGTCACTTTTAAGTAAAGAATTTGTTAGATTTTAAAAGGGGTTTTGAAAAAATTATGTCTTTAAAATTAAAAAAAAAATCCCATTATGCCTTAAGAGAGCAAAAGACAACTATCACATGTGTAGATTTCTTATTTGTGTTTATGAGAAATTCTGTAGATTCTGTTTTATCATGAGGGAATATATTATGGAGCAGATTTTTCATAATGAAGTTAAAAGAAAGATTATTACTTTTGAAAATTATTACTTTTGTTTGTACATTGAATGCATTTATAGTCTTTAGAAAAGACCATATTTATTTCTTTGAGGTTTCTTTTAAATGGTTTTTCACTGCTGAGAATTATTATTTGTTTAGATGAACACAATATCATTTAGATGGTACTGTTTGGAAAATACTACCATACTCCTAAATAAGACTTAGTAGTTTAGCTAAAGGATCTTAGCAGTGAATATTCTTCAACTGCTTTGAATAATTTCTATTTCTTTGATGTCAAGTTTTATGATGTTTTCATATGCAGTTTCCAATCTTCTATTCATCTCTTCCAGTATATTTTTCACTTCAGATATTATATTTTTCACACCCAGAAGTTCTTATAGTGTTTTTTAATCTTCCATTTGTCTCCATTATATTAATGTTTTCCTTTAGATTCTTGAGTATATTTTTAATATTTATAAAAACCATTTTAAGGTCCTTAAATTACCTAATTCCATTATCTGAGTTTTGATATTTCTCCACATTTTGGATCATGTTTCTACTTTTTGACATGCCTGGCAATTAAAAAAATTTAATTTCAGTATAGTTAACATACAGTGTTATATTAGTTTCAGGCTTATAATTCAGTGACTCAGCAATTCCATACATTACTCAGTGCTCATCATAAGTGTATTCTTCAAATTTTTTTTAATGTTTATTAACTTTTGAGAGAGAGATAGAAGGTGAGTAGGGGAGGGACAGAGAGAGAGGGAGACACAGAATCTGAATCAGGCTCCAGACTCTGAGTTGTCAGCACAGAGACCAATCTGGGGCTCAGATTTAGAAACGATGAGATCATGACCTGAATGGAAATCAGATGCTTAATGAACCACCCAGGCACTCTGATAAGTGTATTCTTAATCCCCTTCACCTATTTCATCCATCCCCTCACTCACCTCCCCTCTGGTAATCATCTATTTGTTCTCTGTAGTTAACAGTCTGTTTTTGGTTCGTCTGTCTTTGGTTTTCCCTTTATTCATTTGTTTTGTTTCCTAAATTCCACATACAAGTGAAACCATATGGAATTTGTCTTTCTATGACTGGCTTCTTTTGCTTAGCATTATACTCTCTAGTTCCATCCGTGTTGTTGCACATGTCAAGATTTCATTCTTTTTTATATTGACTGAATAATATTCCATTGTATGTATGTATGTGTATATATGTGTATGTATATGTGTATGTGTATGTATATATGGGTGTGTGTATGTGTTTGTGTGTGTGTGTGTGTATATATATATATGTGTGTGTGTTTATATATATATATAAAACCTCATCCAGTTTATTCATTTATCTATTGATGGCCACTTGGGCTACTTCCATAATTTGGCTATTTTGAATAATGCTGTGATAAATATAGGGGTCCATATATGCTTTTGAATTCTTTGGGTAAATACCCAGTAGTGTGATTACTGGATTGTAGTGTAGTTCTATTTTTAATTTGTTGAGGAACTTCCATACTGTTTTTCATAGTGGCTACACCAGTTTCCATTCCCATGCCTAGTAATTTTTTATTGGATTCTTGACATTGTAGTAAATTTGTTTTCAGTGTTTGATTATTGTATTCCTTTAGAGAATATTGGACTTTGTTCTTGCATAAGTTATGTTACTTGTGGATCAGTCTGATGGTTTTGAGTCTTTGATGGTATAGATCCAGAGTAGCCTTTCTTCTTAACGAGGATGAATTTATTTCATTAAGGCCTGACCATTTTGGGGATTCTACCTAATGCCCTGTATATATATTATAAGGTCTTTTCATTCTGACTGATGATACCATGAACTATTTTCAGCCCTTTGTGAATTCCAGCCCTCCAGCCCTCTGGAAATTGTCCACTCTATTGCTTTCCAATGGTTCTCTCCTTTGCATGGATGGAATAGTTTTTTCTTAGTTATGGACAGATCAATACTCAAAGAGTAGCCCTCTGGTACTCTGTCTATATGCAGCTCCATTATCCATTGCTTTGCCTTTCAAATTCTATCCACCTTGGATTTCTTGAACTCCAGTCTGTGTCTGCTCCAATTAATGAGACTGAGTTCTGTTTGGGTTTCCCCTTCCTTCACTGTAGCTTGGAAGCTGCCTTTTGATAATAATCTAAAGTAATTATACATTTGGGGCACCTGGGTGGCTCAGTCGGTTTGGCATCCAACTTCAGCTCAGGCCATGATCTCAGTGTTCGTGACTTTGAGCTCTGCGTCGGGCTCTGTGGTGACAGCTCTGAGCCTAGACCCTGCTTTGTATTCTCTCTCTCTCTCTGTCTCTCTTTCTCTCTCTCTCTCTCTCTCTCTCTCTCTGCCACACCCCTGCTTACACTCTCTCTCAAAATGAATAAACGTTAAAAAAAATTAAAGAAGATTAAAATAATTATACAGCTTGCCTCATTAGTTTCCCTTCAGGGATCATAGTCTTTTGCTACCTGTGTCCAGTATCTGAAAAACATTTTATTAATATGAAATTTATTGTAAAATTGGTTTCCATACAACACTCAGTGCTCATCCCAACAGGTGCCCTCCTCAATGCCCATCATCCACTTTCCCCTCCCTCCCACCCCCCATCAACCCTCAGTTTATTCTCAGTTTTTTTTAAACGTTTATTTATTTTTTTGAGACAGAGAGAGACAGAGCATGAACGAGGGAGGGTCAGAGAGAGGGAGACACAGAATCCGAAACAGGCTCCAGGCTCTGAGCTGTCAGCACAGAGCCCGACGTGGGGCTCGAACTCACGGACCGCGAGATCATGATCTGAGCCGAAGTCGGCTGCCTACTGACTGAGCCACCCAGGCGCCCCTTATTCTCAGTTTTTTTTTTAAATTTTTTTTTTCAACATTTATTTATTTTTGGGACAGAGAGAGACAGAGCATGAATGGGGGAGGGGCAGAGAGAGAGGGAGACACAGAATCGGAAACAGGCTCCAGGCTCTGAGCCATCAGCCCAGAGCCCGACGCGGGGCTCGAACTCACCGACCGCGAGATCATGACCTGGCTGAAGTCGGGCGCTTAACCGACTGCGCCACCCAGGCGCCCCTATTCTCAGTTTTTAAGAGTCTCTATGGTTTGCCTCCTTCCCTCTCTGTTACTTCCCCCCCCCCTCCCCCTGGTCTTCTGTTAAGTTTCTCAGGATCCACATATGAGTGAAAACATGTGGTATCTGTCTTTTTCTGCCTGACTGATTTCACTTAGCATAACACTCTCCAGTTCCATCCACGTTGCTACAAATGGCCAGATTTCATTCTTTCTCATTGCCAAATAGTATTCCATTGTATATAAACCACATCTTCTCTATCCATTCGTCAGTTGATGGACATTTAGGCTCTTTCCATAATTTGGCTATTGTTGAAAGTGCTGCTATAAACATTGGGGTACAAGTGCCCCTATGCATCAGCACTCCTGTATCCCTTGGGTAAATTCCTAGTGGTGCTATGGCTGGGTCATAGGGTAGATCTATTTTTAATTTTTTGAGGAACCTCCACACAGTTTTCCAGTGTGGCTGTACTATTTTGCATTCCCACCAACAGTGCAAGAGGGTTCCCGTTTCTCCATATCCTCTCCAGCATCTATAGTCTCCTGATTTGTTCATTTTAGCCACTCTGACTTGCGTGAGGTGATATCTCAGTGTGGTTCTGATTTGTTTTTCCCTGATGAGGAGTGTCGTTGAGCATCTTTTCATGCGCCTGTTGGCCGTCTGGATGTCTTCTTTAGAGAAGTGTCTATTCATGTCTTCTGCCAATTTCTTCACTGGATTGTTTGTTTTTCAGGTGTAGAGTTTGGTGAGTTCTTTATAGATTTTGGATACTAGCCCTTTGTCCGATATGTCATTTGCAAATATCTTTTCCCATTCCATCAGTTGCCTTTTAGTTTTGCTGATTGTTTCCTTTGCAGTGTCAAAGGTTTTTATCTTGATGAGGTCCCAATAGTTCATTTTTGCTTTTCATTCCCTTGCCATTGGAGATGTGTCAAGTAAGAAATTACTGCAGCTGGGGTCAGAGAAGTTTTTTCCTGCTTTCTCCTCTAGGGTTTTGATGGTTTCCTATCTGACATTCAGGTCCTTCATCCATTTTGAGTTTATTTTTGTGAATGGTGTATGAAAGAGGTCTAGTTTCATTCTTCTGTATGTTGCTGTCCAGTTCTCCCAGCACTATTTGTTAAAGAGACTGTCTTTTTTCATTGGATATTCTTTCCTGCTTTGTCAAAGACTAGTTGGCCATACTTTTGTGGGTCCAATTCTGGGGTCTCTATTCTATGCCATTGGTCTGTGTGCCTGTTTTTGTGCCAATGCCATACTGTCTTGATGATTACAGCTTTGTAGCAGAGTCTAAACTCTGGGATTGTGATACCTCCTGCTTTAGTCTTCTTCTTCAAAATTACTTTGGCTATTCGGGGTCTTTTGTGGTTCCATACAAATTTTAGGATTGCTTGTTCTAGCTTTGAGAAGAATGCTGGTGTATTTTGATTGGGATTGCATTGAATGTGTAGATAGCTTTGGGTAGTGTTGACATTTTAACAATATTTATTCTTCCAATCCATGAGCATGGAATGTTTTTCCATTTCTTTGTATCTTCTTCAATTTCCTTTATAAACTTTCTATAGTTTTCAGCATACAGATCTTTTACATCTTTGGTTAGGTTTATTCCTAGGTATTTTATGATTCTTGGTGTAGTTGTGAATGGGATCAGTTTCTTTATTTGTTTTTCGGTTGCTTCATTATTAATGTATAAGGATGCGACTGATTTCTGTACATTAATTTTGTATCCTGTGACTTTGCTGAATTCATGTATCAGTTCCAGCAGACTTTTAGTGGAATCTGTCAGGTTTTCCATGTATGGTATCATGTCATCTGCAAAAAGTATAAGCTTGACTTCATCTTTGCCAATTTTGATGCCTTTGATTTCCTTTTCTTGTCTGATTGCTGATGCTAGAACTTCCAACAGTATGTTAAACAACAGTGGTGAGAGTGGACATCCCTGTCATGTTCCTGATCCCAGGGAGAAAGCTCTCAGTTTTTCCCCACTGAGGATGATATTAGCGGTGAGCTTTTCATAAATGGCTTTTATGATGTTGAAGTATGTTCCTTCTAGCCTGACTTTCTTGAGGGTTTTTATTAAGAAAGGATTCTGAATTTTGTCAAATGTTGTTTTTATTTTTTTTAACGTTTATTTATTTTTGAGACAGAGAGAGACAGAGCATGAACAGGGGAGGGGCAGAGAGAGAGGGAGACAGAGAATCTGAAACGGGCTCCAGGCTCTGAGCTGTCAGCACAGAGCCCGATGCGGGGCTTGAACTCACGGACCGTGGGATCATGACCTGAGCCGAAGTCGGACACTTAACCGACTGAGCCACCCAGGCGCCCTGTCAAATGCTTTTTCTGCATCGATTGACAGGATCATATGGTTCTTATCTTTTCTTTTATTAATGTGATGTATCACATTGATTGATTTGCGAATGTTGAACCAGCTCTGCAGCCCAGGAATGAATCCCACTTGATCATGGTGAATAATTCTTTTTATATGCTGTTGAATTCGATTTGCTAGTATCTTGTTGAGAATTTTTGCATCCATATTCATCAGGAATATTGACCTGTAGTTCTCTTTTTTTGCTGGGTCTCTGTCTGGTTTGGTAATCAAAGTAATGCTGGCTTCATAGAATGAGTCTGGAAGTTTTCCTTCCCTTTCTAGTTTTTGGAACAGCTTGAGAAGGATAGGTATTATCTCTGCTTTAAATGTCTGGTAGAATTCTCCAGGTAAGCTATCTGGTCCTGGACTCTTATTTGTTGGGAGATTTTTGATGACTGATTCAATTTCTTCACTGGTTATGGATCTGTTAAAATTTTCTATTTCTTCTTGTTTGAGTTTTGGAAGTGGGTGGGTGCTTAAGAATTTGTCCATTTCTTCCAGGTTGTCCAGTTTGTTGGCATATAATTTTTCATGTATTCCCTGATAATTGCTTGTATTTCTGAGGGATTGGTTCTTATAGTTCCATTTTCATTCCTGATTTTATCTATTTGGGTCTTCTCCCTTTTTTTTTTTTTTTTGAGGAGCCTAGCTAGAGGTTTATCAATTTTGTTTATTTTTTCAAAAAAACAACTTTTGGTTTCATTGGTCTGCTCTACTGTGTTTTTAGATTGTATATTGTTTATTTTGCTCTGGTCTTTATTATTTCTCTTCTTCTGGGGTGTCTTTGCTGTTCTGCTTCTATTTCCTTTATGTGTGCTGTTAGATTTTGTATTTGGGATTTTTCTTGTTTCTTGAGATAGGCTTGGATTGCAATGTATTTTCCTCTCAAGACTGCCTTCGCTGCATCCCAGAGTGTTTTGATTGTTGTATTGTCATTTTCATTTGGTTTCATATATTTTTAAATTTCTTCTTCAATTTCCTGATTAACCCATTCATTCTTTAGTAGGGTGTTCTTTAACCTCCATGCTTTTTGAAGTTTCCCAGACTTTTTCCTGTGGTTGATTTCAAGTTTCATAGCATTGTGGTCTGAAAGTGTGCATGGTATGATCTCAATTCTTGTATACTTATGAAGGGCTGTTTTGTGACCCAGTATGTGATCTATTTTAGAGAATGTCCCATGTTCAGTCAAGAAGAAAGTATATTCTGTTGCTTTGGGATGCAGAGTTCTAAATGTATCTGTCAAGTCCATCTGATCCAATGTATCATTCAGGGCCCTTGTGTCTTTATTGATCCTGTGTCTAGATGATCTATCCATTGTTGTAAGTGGAGTATTAACGTCCCCTGCAGTTACCACATTCTTATCAATAAGGTTGCTTATGTTTGCGATTAATTGTTTTCTATATTTGGGGGCTTCCATATTCGGTGCATAGACACTTATAATTGTTAGCTCTTCCTGATGTATAGACCCTGTAATGATTATATAATGCCCTTCTTCGTCTCTTGTTACAGCCTTTAATATTGAAGTCTAGTTTGTCTGATATAAGTATGGCTACTCCAGCTTTCTTTTGACTTCCAGTAGCATGATAGATAGTTCTCCATCCCCTTACTTTCAATCTGAAGGTGTCTCAGGTCTAAAATGAGTCTTGTAGACAGCAAATAGATGGGTCTTGTTTTTTTATCCATTCAGATACCCTGTGTCTTTTGGTTGGAGCATTTAGTCTAGTCTAGTTATTATTGAAAGATAAGGGTTTAGAGTCATTGTGATGCCTTTAGGTTTCATGCTTGTAGTGATGTCTCTGGTACTTTGTGGTGCTTGCAACATTTCACTCACAGACTCCCCCTTAGGATCTCTTGTAGGGCTGGTTTAGTGGTGATGAATTCCTTCATTTTTTGTTTGTTTGGGAAAACCTTTATCTCTCCTTCTATTCTGAATGACAGACTTGCTGGATAAAGGATTCTTGGCTGCATATTTTTTCTGTTCATCACATGGAAGATCTCCTACCATTCCTTTCTGGCCTGCCAAATTAGTAGATAGGTCTGCTACTACCCTTATGTGTCTACATTTGTAAGTTAGGGCCCGTTTATCCCTAGCTGCTTTCAGAATTCTCTCTTTATCCTTGTGTTTTGCCAGTTTCACTATGATAAGTTGTGCAGAAGATCAATTCAAGTTATGTCTGAAGGGAGCTCTCTTCTTGGATTTCAATGCCTGTTTCCTTTCCCAGATCAGGGAAGTTCGCAGCTATCATTTGTTCAAGTACACCTTCAGCCCCTCTCTATCTCTTCTTGTGGAATTCCTATGATACGGATATTTTTCTGTTTGATTATATCACTTAGTTCTCTAATTCTCCCCTCAAACTCCTGAATTTTTTTATCTCTTTTTCTCAGCTTCCTCTTTTTCCATAGTTTTATCTTCTAATTCACCTATTCTCCCCTCTACCTCTTCAGTCCATGCTGTGGCCACCTCCATTTTATTTTGCACCTCATTTATAGCATTTTTTTAGTTCCTCATGACTATTTCTTAGTCCCTTGGTGTTTGTAGCAATAGATTCTCTGCTGTCCTCTATGCTTTTTTCAAGCCTAGCGATTAATTTTATGACTACTATTCTAAATTTTTGTTCCGTTATATTGCTTAAATGGTTTTTGATCTATTCGTTAGTTGTCGCTTATTCTGGAGTTTCTTTTGAGGAGAATTCTTCTATTTTGTCTATTTGGTTCATCCCTGAGGTAGCTCCAACTGCAGGGCACTTCCCCTGTGCTGTCCAGAGAAACTTGTGTTGGTGGGCAGGACTGCAGTCAGACTGATGTCTGCCCCTAGCCCTCCACTGGGGCCACAGTCAGACTGGTGTGTACCTTATCTTTCCCTCTGGCAGGGGCAGGACTCACTGTGGAGTCGTGCGTACCCTGTCTGGGCTGCTTGCACACTGCCAGGTTTGTGGTGCTGTTTTGATGAGATCTGCCCAAGGGCTTATTAGACGGGGTGGATCTGCAAGGTGCACGGGGGCAGGAGGGGCAGGAGAGGCAGGCTTAGCTAAGTTTGCCATAGGTGGTCCCCTGCAGGAGGGGCCCTGCAGCACCTGCAGGGAGGCAGACCCATCAGAGGGATGGATCCACAGAAAAACAGCATTGGACGATTTCACGGTGCAAGCAAGTTCGGTGATGGGAGCTCGTTCCCTTTGGAATTTTGGCTGGAGGATGGGAGAGGGAAATGGTGCTTGCCAGCACCTTTGCTCCCCGGCTGAGTTCTGTCCTTCAGGGGCTCAACAACTCTCCCTCCCGGCCTCCTTTCGCCCTCCCTGCTCTCTGAGAGCAGAGCTGTTGACTTTTAGCATTCCAGATGTTAAGTCCAGATGGCTGTCAGAACTCACGCAATCCGGCCCCTCCGCTTTTGCAAGCCAGACTTTGGGGGTTCTGCCTTGCCCGGGGCTGCCCCTCCACCACCCTGGCTCCCTTCCACCAGTCTGTGTAGCACATACCATCTCTCCGCCCTTCGTACTGTCTTCCATGGGCCTCTTGTCTACACTTGGCTCTGGAGAGTCCATTCTGCTAGCCTTCTGGGGGTTTTCTGGGATATTTAGGCTGATGTGGGTGGAATCTAAGCAATCAACAGGACGAGGTGAGCCCAGTGTCCTCCTACACCGCCATCGTCTCACTAGTTCTGAAAATATTTTGTGTATTTTGTATAGATTTCAAGTTGTCTAAAGTAGCAGGGCATATCCTTTTCTTCTCTATGGCTAGTAACAGAAGTCAATTCAGCTTCATATGCTGGGAAATGACCCAGAACTGTCAGACATTTTAAAACATATAAATCAGTATGAACGTATGATTACTTAATTGAACTTATAGTACATAAGTACATATAGCATACATGTACATGTAAGTATGTATAGTACATAAGAACGTATAGTAACTTAAATTGAAATTATGCCAACAAAGGAATTTTTTTGTCTGGCGAATTTAATTTTATTCACATGGCAAATTGAATTTTTCACTAAAGTACTAGGTATAAAAAATTTAACTGATTTTGTTGTTATTATATTCAGAGTTGCAGGTAGACCTCCCATAATGAAGTTCGTTGATATACATAATGATGTTTGTACCTAGAAATTCTTAGTGGTTAAAATGCCAAAATATCCGTGTTTAACGTTGAGTGTATGTAACTTATTTGTCATTAGCTGAGTTGTTATATTCTTATACTCCGTCAGTTTTACTCTTGAAGAGTCACGTATGAGCCTGCTGAAATGAACTGAGATTAAAGTTGAGTGAGACTGAGTAGAATTGTAATGATAGCAATTAAGAACTACTACCACGGAGTTGTGAGACTTTTTAGCAAAGATCTCTGTTGCTCTAAGTGTTGTAATTAATAATTATTCATGCATTATAATCTTTGGTCATTTAAATAATGAATCTGTTTTCTTTAAAGATTAACTCATAGGTTCCCCAGTGTTCTCAGTTCATAGTACCTTTGTATATCAGTAATATTTTCATGGCACTTCAAATTAAAGAGAAATATCCAAGAGTTTCATTGGGATTAAGTATTTATGCCCTAACATTGTAACGGCTATTAAAATATACATACAAATTAAAAGGAAAAAGTTATATTTTAATTTTATTCTTTAACGTAATTATTTGCTGTAGGATGTGAACTTTTGGGCACTGGACAATTTCTCCAACCTTATAATCAGATTGGACACTGCTACCCTTATTTCTTGTTTCACATTGCTTTTTGCTCTCACCTTAATTTTTATCACAGCAGTGGTCAAAAACTCAACTTCATAAAGATATGATGTCATGAAAGAAATGTAGTGCAATCTAATATTGAAGCTCTGAACTTCTAGCAAGTATTCTGTATGGTGTCCAATAGACGTGAAGTATTTCTCTGTTTCCCGTAGACATTTAAAATATCCCACAATGCCCTGTCTGTTTGTTACAACACCCCTGGGAACCTTGGTACACAATCTGGGTAATAGAATTAACACATTCTCTTCTAATGTTTATTACTGCTTTATATGGAATTTTGGCATAGTTAGTGTCCTAATTATTTTATGTTGAGACAGAGAATCCTTTTTGATCATTTTTGACCAGCAAGGTTTCTTAAAAAAACTGTGTAATAGTGAAATTAAGGGATAATACATTTGACATTTTTCTTGATGGAAGTGTTTACTGCAGAGGTTTCATAGAAACATTATTGAATAAATTGGTTTTGTGACTATGTTTATAAATAATCTGTAATACAAAGAAATAATGAATGAATAAAATCCTAAAACATGATATTAAGTGGGAGAAAAATGCAGTACTTTATTACTCTACAAGGTGTATTGAATAAACAAAAGAAAAAGATGAATTTTATAATGGGAATAAATAAGGGAAAAGGACTCAAACTGAAAATAGTCAAAATTATCTGTCTGTTATTGTTTTTCTCAGTATCAATTATTATATTGAAATGGATTTAAGATATTCCTGATTAATCCTTTAGGATATTTGCATACAGTTCTAAACTGTATTGTGACTCAAAATGATTTTTTTAAATAATATATTTTGGGGGCGCCTGTCTGGCTCAATCAGAAGTGTGTGTGACTTCATCTCAGGGTCGTGGGTTCGAGGCCCACGTTGGGTGTAGAGATTACTTAAATAAATTTTTCAAAATGATATATAAGGAAGTATATTCTGAACTATATGGAAAATATTTTTGTGTAATATTACGCTAAGGATATGTTTGCAATTCCATGTGTCCTTAGTTTAATACATAATAAAACAATCATAGTGATAATAGCTTACATCTATCAAGTGTTTACTATGGTCCACATGGGGTTTTTAGTGGTTTTTAGTGTTTTCAACATATTGGCTGAATTCTTACAATAGTCCTATGAGATGGGTCTAATTATTATTCTTATTATACAGATGGAGGAAATGAACTACAGAGAGGTTAAATAATTTGCCCAGGCTCACAGAACTAATGAGTGGCAGTGTGTATGGTTCCAGAGCCCCTGTTTTTAACTACTACCCAGATGGAGAATTAATCTCTCACCTGAATGTTAACAAAGAAAGAAGAAAACAACTAACTGTGATCTAAATTTATTTTATGGTCCTACACTTATTAAAGTTATTTATTAGTAGATTAGATTAGAGAAAAGAAGCCAAGAATAACGCTTTAAAACTTTAAGAAATAAAATAAATATATTACTTACTGGCATTGTATTCCATTTATGTTATGATGACTTTAAGATTAAACTTGGAATATGTTTCATGATGAGTTCGAGGAATTGGATTTTAGCAAGAAGTTAATGGATGCTAGATCTGTTTGAGAAGTCATTCTAATGATTTGGGAGAGAGTATACCATGATTACACATAAGTTTGATCGATAGTATTGCTGGAAATGAAAGATATTTGGTATAGCTGGCCAGCAGTATGACATTCATTTTACTTCTTAATGAATACTATTGTTTCTTTTTTCAATATACTCCCATCTGCAAAAAAAATATTGTTCAATTATTTTATGTTTTTATTGTTTTAAATCTTCTTGAAAATTCCATATGTTTCTATGAGTTTTTAAGTTCTGGGTTTGTATAGATTGTGTATAGTTTGCATACCTGATAGTACTTAATAAATCCTTATATTTAATTCAGAATTACTATTTGAATGCCTGATATGTGCTTAATATTCTACTTATATTGTGAGAGAGAGAGGGTCAGGGGAAGGAGAATACAACATGCTTCTCAGGAAGGTGGTTGTGGTAAAAATTGTAATCATTAAGAGATGTCTTCCTTGATCCTCCCTCTTTTTTTTTTAATTTTTAAAAAAAATTTTTTTTCAACGTTTTTTATTTATTTTTGGGACAGAGAGAGACAGAGCATGAACGGGGGAGGGGCAGAGAGAGAGGGAGACACAGAATCGGAAACAGGCTCCAGGCTCCGAGCCATCAGCCCAGAGCCTGATGCGGGGCTCGAACTCACGGACTGCGAGATCGTGACCTGGCTGAAGTCGGACGCTCAACCGACTGCGCCACCCAGGCGCCCCGATCCTCCCTCATTTAATAAACAAGCTCTCTCTTCCCTGCATTTATTCCATCTCAACATATATTGTTTGTTGTGCGTATAGTATTTGTTAAATTAAAAGTTTACATTTTTCCATGATTAAAGTATTATTTCTTACCTGTAAGAATCTTTCAGGTTTATATAAAATCAGAACTTCTCGAGATGTATTTAAGATTAAATTTTAAAATTAGGAATTTAAAAACTAACAGTAAAAAGAGACTCAGCTCAGGCTGCTATAAGAAAATACCATGAACTGGGTGGGTTACACGTCAGATATCTATTTCTCACAGTTCTGGAGGCAAGAAGCATGAGATCAGGGTGCCAGCATGGCCAGGTTCTGGTGAGAGCTGTTGCAGACTACCAACTTCTTGTATCCTCACGTGGTGGCAAGAGAGTGCTCTGGTGTCTTGTTTGCCTTTTAAGGGCACCAAGTCCCTACCTCCCAACTCCTCTGGATCCCCTTACTCCAAACACCAGCACCTTGGGGATTAGATTTCAACATAGGAATTTGGGAGGGGTGAGGCATGAACATAGATGGTTGGGAATACAGACTTCGATGTTGCAACGACCAGAGTTGAAATGACAAATATTGCTGAGTCTTTCTTATTGAAACGCTGTCTCTAGCTCTCAGTTACCACATCTGTTAAAAGGATTTTAAGAAGAGTTTGTTGAAGGATTAGAGAAGCATTTAGTTAAAAGCTTGTCCAGCAATCGGTACCCAAAAGTGGCATTGATCCTTAAACAGTTCTTCTCAAGTAGTCAAAAATTTGATAAGGGGACATGTGAGGAATGTCATATTTAATTTTAATCAATGAGTTACAGAGCAAAGACTTAATTGTAAGAATATTTCCTTCACTGAGTTGTGGATCCAGTTGTTTAAAGAGATTTGTGAGCTATAATTCACCTATGAACTCTGTGAGATTGTTACTTGTCAAGGTTTACGATGAGATTGAGGTATCTACATTTTGAAACAGTTTTATAGGCAATGCTGACATTCTAGAAGAATCTAAGCTAGAAAGGTGAATATCGTTACATCTTTATGGATGGAAAAATACGAAATCCAGTATTTAACAGTTTTAAAGATGTTAGGGAAAAATTTGTATGTCTTTCGCTGGAACTTAATATTGAACTGTAGTTATTTTTAATGATTTAGTGGTTATGATAGCCATGGAGACAGGGCGACATGGTTTAAAATCTTGGCTCTATCACGTGGTTTATTGTGTGATTTGAGGCAAAATACTCACTTTTATATGCCTTAGTTTTCTCTTCTGTAAAATGAAAATAAGAATAGAATTATTTTGAGTTAATGCACATATATTAGTTATAATAATGCCTTGCACATTGTATGTATATCATCATCATCATCATCACCACCATCTCATGTTACATTTTACATTCCTTTTCAGTTTGTTTTTATAGTCTTGAGAAAAGTCAATTAGTGTTTTGTAAATAATAGGCTTCCAAGAGTAACTTGCAGCCTTTTTGATGTTTTTATTGTTCTTTAACACTAAAGGTTATTGCAGTTTGCTTATCCTTAAATGTGTTTTGTACTTGAATTTGAATACTCAAATTCAGAAATATATCTGTCCCAAATCGGAGATGTTCAGAGTTTACCAATTGTAATATTTTTTACTTCTTCATATACAACATTTTCAAATGACACCTCTATAAACATTGCTTTATTTTCCCATTTTTCTTTTTTACTTCTAAACACTTAATCTTTGTATAAATCTTAGAGACATGTTTTGCTTTCTTTTTAACATTTATTTTTACTATTTGATGGGCTCCTCAATACTTTTTTCCTTTACTCAGTCTCTCATTTTCACTGTTCTCTCTCTCTCTCTCTCTCTCTCTCTCTCTCTCTCTCTCTCTCTCTCTTTCTCTCTCATCCATAAATGAAAACTCAGTCCTGGAAAATGGGAACCATAAAAGGAATAAAAAAGGCAAGATGATATTTAGTATTTTTTGCATGTTTATTTAGAATATGCATACTATATTCTTGAAATAAATGTGTTTAAAGATTTAACCTCATAGAGGATGAGAGATTATCTCATATTTATGTTTACACTTGAAGTTTAGATGCTTAATAAGCAGGCTGTTGTTATAAGCTTATATTATATACTCTCACCACTGGGAACACCTCCCTCCTGCTCCATTCCACTTTTAAACACATGGGTTGCACAGCTGCTGTATGGTTGTACACTGTCCCATGTGTATTAAGCAAGCACAGCCTGCAAAAGGGTTGCATTTTGGAGCATGGAAGTAGCATGGCTGGTTGGAGACCCCAGAAGTGTAGCTGCCAGAATTCTTCCATCTGGCAGCAGTGCTGCTAGGCAGCTCCACACAGGGCATAAATATATTTTGCTGAGTACTTTTCCTGGTGCAACAGCCATGAATGCCTGGGCTGAGATGGATGAATGGGAAGATGGTCAAAGCTACTAATAGAAAGGTATTTAATTGGAACCACTGTACTGCTTAAGGTGAAAGAATGAACAATAAGTATGAAAAAACACATTGTCAAATAGTCTTTTAACCTTTATGAAGACCTTTTACATTAAAGACTTATGAAATAATTCTATGAAATAAATACTGAAGCATAGTTCCTTTAAAAATTTAGCTTTTATAATTTAACATAGACATATCATTTTTATGGCAAAATAATTGCAATAGTCTTTATTTGATGTAAGTTTATTTCTGGTTTCATTAAAAATTCCCAGAACATTGAACATAAGTCAACATTCCATGGAGAAGGAAGTATTATGCAGCTTGCATGTGTGCATATCTGCATATCGGAGCACAAAATATTGACATGATAATTGCAGTCAAGCCTGAGTGAACAGTGGCCTGTGGGAATTCAGCTGGTGTTGTACCAACTGGATGGCTGCTCAGGACACAGTTTGAAATGCAAGGTGCAAGTTAGCACTTTATTCAGCACAGGCAGGCATCATTTAAAAATCCTTGGGGGCAGCCCTGGTGATGTGCAGATGTTAAAACAGTCTGTTCTGAAGTGCTGATATTTTTGAACACTGTAAAAGACTTCTAGATTCTGGGTGAAAAATATTTGCACAATTATTAAAGACATATAATGCACAATCTTTTCCAACTCTTTTCTGGATGTTTTAGGTAATAGGGAGTGTATATGCAGAAGTAACTGGACAGGTAGTTAAAAGAAGAAACAGGAAAATCAATAACCAAATAAGGTCATTTAATTTATAACTATAAAACAGAAAGGGTTTTGAGTCTCAACTTTGTGTTAGAAATGATGTTGAATGAATAAGGATATCTGAAACAAATATATTATTTAGTAATATATTAAATCTAAGCTGTTATGTTCTAGTAAATTATTGATTTCTTCTTTGTTTACAGAGTTCACCAGTACCCCATAATTTACAAATTCAGATTAAGATGCTGTAGCCTAATTCTATTCTTTATTCTACTTTGGAAATACCTGATGGAACAAGAAAAGGATCAATCATTTTTTATGTGTTAGGCTGAATCTTCCATCACAAATTTTGGCTTTCATATATAGTTTAAATATATTTTTTATATTGAAGTGTAAAATATAATAATTTGAAATTCTGGATTGTATACTAAAAATTAAGCTCTGATCTTAAAGAGAAATAGATATTTTAAGTATACTTGACCTTTAAAATATTTTATACCAAAGGTTTGGGGATCTGTTGATTTAGTAATGTATTTTTATTTAAGTATATTAGAGTTTTTTTCAATAGCTATTTTTACTGTGGAGTAAACATATTTGAAAAAATATTTGTGTTAAGTTTTTTTTAAAGTTTTCTCATATTGTTCATAGATACCATTTTAGTAGTTTATTATGCATATTCAAAGTAGAAAAATAGTTATGAAACAGTTCATGAATAAAAGGTTAGATAATATGATAATGGTATGATTCTCATTTCCCTAAACTTCCATTTTTATCAGTCTTCCTGTTTTAGAATCTTAATGTTTATCAGAAAGTGAGAAAGCATTTAAATGGAAAGTCATTAATAAGTATAAAATCTACATTTTAATAGATTTTGTGCTCAAATGAAAGAAAATGTTCTTCCAACTAGGTTTATTTTGTGCATTATTGTTATCTATCTGTTAATTAAGAATAATCAATGTCAGTAAGCTTTGCTTTTTTATTTTCTTTGTTTTCTAAATCAGACCAATATCATTGCCTCATTTATAGTTAAATGTTTCTTTTAGACTGTAATATTTCATTTTTGACATCTCATTAAAAATGGGCTCAAGCCCAGAAAATATGATCCTGTCATATTGTATAATATATGGCATGGTCTATAACACAATAAAATTTTGTTTCCTAATGATTTAGAATAATTTCTCAGATTTTTGAGTTTAGAAAAATGGCAAAAAGTTACTGTGGTAGTTCATGTGGCTAAGTACCAGCAATGTTAAATGTTTAAATGGGTAGTACTCTTGGGAAAAGTGATTGGAGCTTTAAACTTGTACACATTTGACAGCGTCTCTTCACTTCATTTTTCATCCTAAAGAAGTCTGCAAATATTCTTAGCTCACATCATTATTGCACATCAGTGGTTCTAATTAGCTAAACAGGAGTTTGTCTCAGTCATTGATCATCATCAACTTCTTGACAGTATCCCTTTTTTTTAGGAACCTTTTTTTAAATGTCTTATAAATACAGAGAGTATATATTAATTGAATTGACCAGATACATTGGTGGTGTTTTAAATTTGAAACAACTTTTTTACCTTGTATTATTTTAAGTAAAAAATAATTGTATTCATATTGTAGCGCTGTTTTCTCTTGGGAGCATTTTCCTGTTATGAAAATACCATGTGCCACCAGGAGGAGCTGCTGGACAAATCTCTATATAGATTGTGAATTGTGATTTTTTTTTTCAATTTCAAAACTATAATAGTCACTTTTGAAGGTTTTTGGTTTAAAATACATCAGTGAAGTATATTTTTGAAGTTTATATTTGACATGAAGTTTATAGATCATTTATGACCTATATTTTCAGTATTATATTACTCAGCTTAGTTATTGTTATTTCAGTGACTCTCAAATTTTAGTGTGTGTCAACATCACTTGAGGCTTTGTGTCTTAGTTCGGGTTGTTATAACAGAATATCATAGTTCAGGTGGCTAAAAAGCCAAACATTAATTTCTTATATTTCTGGAGGTTAGGAAGTCCAATATCAAGGTGACTGCTGATTCCATTCCTTGTGAGAGCTCTCTTGCAGACAGCTACCTTCTTGCTATATTTTCACATGATGGGGAGGGAGATCATCTTCAGATGTACTAACCCCATTCATGAGGACTCCATCCTTATGACTTCCCAAAGGCCCCACCTACAAAAACTAGCGCATTGGGGATTAGGGCTTCAACATGAATATGAAACATTCAGTCCAGAGCACCTTGTTACGGTTAAACACTGATTTCTGGGCCCTACCCTAGAGTTTCTGCACTTAGAAAGGGTGGAAGATAGTACATTTCTAGCAAGTTCTTGGATGATGCTAATCCCACTTCTCTGGTGACTCACAGTATGAGAACTACTTGGTTAGACTGTGAGTAAGTTTATGTACATACCTATGTATATAGTAGGAGATAATCACTCTGGTACCAAGCTGCAGTAATGCTTTTGTTTGAGTTTTGTGGCACATGTTTTATCCCTGCCTCATAAAAAGGACACCAGAACGTATTTGGACACTGGTAGGGATTTTAGGCTTACTACAAAAGAGTGAATTAGAAAGACTCTATCCCTGTAAACTAAACTAATTCCTGGGAATTTAATATTAGACTCATAGCATATTCAAAAAGCAACTTACAGGGGGAGTTTCTGACTGGAATTAATATCTTGGCTGTTATATCCTGGGTCTTTGTCCTTGAGTAAACTCAATCAAGCCCTTCCCTTTGAGATTTGAAGCCATCTTCCCCCTGATGCATATACCTTGAATTGATGTAGTACTGTTTTGCAGTACTAGTGATTTTATAATATTAAACACTCAAATGATAATTTGAGATTATATATTTGTGACAAATGATAGGCAAAGGGTGTATATATTTTTTTCTTTTTTTTTTCTTTAAGCTTTTAATTTTAATTCCAGTATAGTTAGCATATTGTTATATTAGTTTCAGGTGTACAATATAGTGATAAAGGTCATATATTTTTAATATATAAAATAGTTTTATAAATCAAAACCAATAAAATATAAAATGACAGTTATGTTGACTGGCACTGGAAAATTAGGAAAAAAACATTTCAATTGGTGAAAATATGTTGAAATTCATTATTAATAAAAAAAAATACAAAGAGAGCCCAGTTGAAGACAATGGACTGTGATTATGCATTAGATGTGCTATCAATACTTGGTAATAGAAAATAAAATAATAAAACAGAATAAAATACAAACAGTAAAAATAATATGTTTGTAAAATTTTAAGTGTGATTTATTCCAATTCTCTACCTAGTGTGTGCCTATATTCAGAGGGCTGAACCTGGCTAGAGAAAAATTCTGAGCCATGACGACTGGTCATATGTGAATTTATGACTACTGACCTTCGTGGTCTTAGTACTGACTGGTAGATATCCTATTTTTTCCTGGCTCACTTACCATCCCAGTCTCCTAGAAGACTATTTGATGCTTAACTCTCTTGTCAACTTATAACACTTTGTTTTTCCTTTTCACTTTCAGATAACTGTTATGAATTTGTCAGATTAATGTTAAGTGGAGCACAGGGCGCTGGATGGTGAGCCATGGTTCAACAACAGACCATAAGAAAAACTGAAATAGAGAAGTTTATTGCTCACATGTCCTAGAGGAAGTACCCGGCATGCCTCGAGGGGCCACATGGGGAAGTCAAGGCACAGTACGGAGACAGAGAGGACCTAGGGCACATGCCTTTATGAGGGTTTGTGTGTGGAGTACTTTGGGGTTTCCAGGCTCAGGTGGGATTGGTCAAACCAAAAGAGCTAGGTTTTGGTGAGCTCTATGAGGGGATCTTATGTAAGGGACACATAAGAGAATGGCATTGGGAGGCAGGGGAGATTGTTGATCACAACGGCTGTTAGGGAAGTCATATCAAGAACTTTAATTTACTTGTGACTCTGTGAGCTGCTATCTAGGGCACTTGCATGAACTAGCTTCAGGCTGCTTGGCCAAACCAAATGGATGCCAAGGCATGGAGTAGCTTTAGCTAAACTCTTGACAACCTCCTTGCTTCCTACACCACTGAATAAATAGAAGCTTTTAGAAGAGAGCTTTTACTCTTTCCCATAACCACATCTTCTACCAACATACCTGAATCTATTTTCTCTTTTTCTCTTTTTATTTCTTTGGAAGAACTGTTTATACTGTCACTTAAGTTAAAAAAAAAAAAACTGTGCACACTGAAGCCTTAAGGATGCAAGGATGTCACTCCGTAGTTCTCTCTTCTCTCTCTTGCGTCATCTGTATCGCTCACTATCCTGGGTCATTCCTGTCCACGTACTGACATGCAATTTTATCTTCTGTCTTTTGAAAAAAATCTCTTTTGATCTCACATTTCTTTTGAAATACTGTTCCATTTCTCTGCTGCTTTTTACAGCAAAAATCATCTGAAAAGTAGTTTTTACTATCTCTATTTTTTTCTTTCTCTCTTGAACTGACTCCAATTAGGCTTTTATGTCCACCATTCTCCTAAAACAGCTCTTGTCAAAATCACCAGTGACTACAATACTGCTAAATCCCAGCAGTCCAGTTTTTAGTCTTTGTCTTCTTTAGCATGTTTACAGCATTTGCCAAGGTTGGTTCCTTCTAGAAATAACTTGTTCACTTAGCTCTCTTGATTCTCCTTTTGCATGACTGTGTATCCTTTGTAGTATCATTGGCTGTTTTCCTCGCCTTACTAACCTATAAATGTGGAGTGCTTCAGGACCCAATTCTCAGATTTTTCTATCCAAAATTACTTCTTAGGCTTTTAAATATATTTGGATGATGCCTAAAGTTTTATCTTCAGCCTTGACCATTTGACTGATTCTAGACTTGTTTACCAACCGCATATTGGATTTTGATTAAACATCTCACATTTGACATGTCCAAATCCCAAATACTTAAAAAAAATTTTTTTTTAGTGTTTGTTTATTCTTGAGAGAGAGAGAGAGAGTGTGAGTGGGGGAGGAGCAGAGAGAGAGGGAGACAGAATCTGAAGCAAGCTCCAGGCTCTGAGCTGTCAACACAGAGTCCGATTTGGGGCTTGGACTCATGGACCTTGAAATCATGACCTGAGCCTAAGTCGGAGGCTTAACTGACTAAGCCACCCAGGTGCCCCTGTCCAAATCCAAAATTCTAATGTCCCTTAACTCTCCTCATCAGGATCCGAGATCATGTCTACTTGATCCTTCCAGTTATTCAGACAAAAGCCTTGGAAACATTCTTGACTTCTCTCTTCCCTTAAATCTCATACCTATTGGATCAAGAAATCCTGTTAGCCCTACCTTCAAAATATCAAGAATTTTATTACTTTCTCAGTAACACCACCATTACCTATCTTGTCGAGTTCATCTTTAGTTCTCACCTGGGTATTTTATTTGCCCCCTAATTATTCTCCCTGCTTCTACTTTTGATTGCTAGAGTCTGACCTCAGCCCAGGACCTACTGTGATACTTGTGAAATATTAATTCTTATTGTATTATTTCCCTACTCAAAACTATCCTCTCTGTTCCAATTTTATTGGGAGTCAGATCTAAAGTTCATAGGGCTTAAAAGGCGATATACTGCTTTATTCCCAGTGACTATTCTGTCCTCAGCCACCATTCTCCCCTTGTATGGACGTTACTATTTTGCTGTTCTTTGGCTACACCAATTGTGCTCTTGCCTCAGTATCTTTGCTCTTGCTACTTTTCCCAAAGCCTGGAAAACTCTTCCCTGAAATCTCTATGACTCTTAATTCCTTCCTTTAAGTTTCTGGTCACATATCTTTAAGGACAGTCATTTTTATAAAATAGCAACAGCCTTCTTTTTGCTTCCCAGTTCTCTAAGACGAGGCATCCCTTTCTGCATTACCCTAGTTTATTGTTCTTATACATATAGCTTATACATATAGCTATACATATAGCTAGTTGGCATACTGTATATTCACTTATATATCATTTATTTTCAGCATCTATGAGCTAGAATGTTAATTCCATCAAGACGGCACTTGGTTTATTTTGTTTGCTGCCGTTCTCTATTCCCTAGAATGAAGTCGAGCATATAATAAATGCTCAATAAACACTCATTAAGTGAATGATGGATTAATGTGTAAATGTGTGTTTGTTTGTTTTTTAGGTATTTATTCTGGTAGGTATTCTTTCAATCTGAGGATTCTATTTAATTCTAAAACATTCTCAGAAATTATCTCCTAAAAATACCGCTTTATCTTTCATCCCATTTTTTTTTTTTTTTTTTGCTTCTGGAACTCTTTAGGCATATCCTGGGAGTTTCAAGTGAGACCTACATGTCTTAACTGTGTTTTTATATTTTTCATCTCATTTCTGTATGCAGTGTTCTGGATGAATTTCTCATTGTTATTATCCATTTCACTTACTCTCTTTTTACATCTAGTTTTGAGCTAAGCCCATTGAATTGTGTTTTGATTTAGTGGTTGTAATTTTTATTTGCAAGGTTTTCAATATATTTTTTAAGATCTATTTATTGTTTTTGTTTTTAATTGTAGTCATTCTTTTAGGTCATAAATCCTTACTTTAAAGTCTTTATTTTTATTTATTTTTGAGAGAGACAGAGACAGCGTGAGTAGAGAAGGGGCAGGGTGAGGGGGAGAGAGAGAATCCCAAGCAGGCTCTGTGCTACTGAGCCTGACGTGGGCTTGAACTCACGGAACTGTGAGATCATGACCTGAGCTGAAACCAGGAGTCGGACACTTAAATGACTGAGCCACCCACGCGCCCCTTAAAGTCTTTTTCAGTGTGTTGTGTTATTTAATTTTGTCTAGAGTGATTGATTCTTTGAATGATTCAGTCAGTGTTTGCATGTGTTGTATGTGAATTTAGAGTGTGTGTTTTCTTGTGTTTTGTTGGATTTTTTGTGATAAACCTTGAGTAGGAGGGTTGATGTTACTGTTCTCATTCCTTTCTCCACTACACTGCCTTGCCTAATGCCTTTTTTTCTCTAAAAATTTTGTGTTTGCCACTAAATTGTCACCCTCATCCTATCCTGAAATAGGTTTTATATTTGTAGTGTGAGGCTCTTAGCCAATAATGACACAGAGGATTTGTTAAATTTAGTACCTTGGCTATGGAGTGTTTTGGCTCAGTGCCTGATTGGGATTTTATCTATAAACGTTTGCCTTTCTAAACTTTCATATAAGCCTTAGTTCCAGGCAAGGGTGGGGAAAGACTTTTTCCAGACTCCTTTCAGAAGTTCGGGGCGCCACCCTAGTCTCTGGATTCAAACAATGAGCTTAGTTAGCTATGCTTCCCTATATTGGGCAGGGCACTTTCATTAGCACTTACCCTCAGGAGCTGAGCTCTTTTTCACCTTAGCCCACATCTGGATCTGGACAGTACACAGCACCTTCATCCTTGTTTGTAGCATTGTATTTCTGTTTAGTTTGCAATCCTTAGAGACGTGGCTGTGTTTCCTTAATTTTTTCTTTTATGTTTTTCTATTAATAGTATCAACTTAGAGAACAGAGAATTGCCTCAAAGTATGAACTTATTATGCTAGGTTATTGGAAGTCTAATTAAAAATTTTTAGGGGCGCCTGGGTGGCGCAGTCGGTTAAGCGTTCGACTTCAGCCAGGTCACGATCTCGCGGTCTGTGAGTTCGAGCCCCGCGTCGGGCTCTGGGCTGATGGCTCGGAGCCTGGAGCCTGTTTCCGATTCTGTGTCTCCCTCTCTCTCTGCCCCTCCCCCATTCATGCTCTGTCTCTCTCCCAAAAATAAATAAACGTTAAAAAAAAAAATTTAAAAAAAAATTTTAAAGTGTACTAGTGTATCATCTGAATTTATCTCTTAAACCAGTGTTGTGCTTTTTCTGATTGGTGTCTCTTCATTCTGATATTCCTTTGTACCTTCTAGGGCCCTTCGCTTCATTTCACTGTTTCCCAGTTGAGGGTTCTTTTCTTCTAACTTTCCTGTATACTTTGTCACTCCTGAGTGATTTAAGTATAGATTTCTATTTATTTTACTTATTTTTAAAGTGTTTTAAAATATAAATAAATGTCCGGTAAATTTTTATCCCGTTTAAGTTGTTAAAACGTTATTAAAAGTTACTAGTAAGTCTCTAGATCTCTTTTGAGTCTTTTACTTAAAAAAATGATATTTTATTCTTAATTTAATTGTGTGTATAAAGTGCTTATGTTAAGAACATACTGACTTTGGGTACCTGGGTGTCTCAATTGGTTAAGCTCTGATTTCGGCTCAGGTCATGATCTCGCGGTTTGTGAGTTTAAACCCTGCATGAGGCTCTCTGTGGTCAGTGCAGAGCCTGCTTGGAATTCTCCCCGCCCCGTCCCTCCCCCACTTGCATTCTCTCTCTCTCAAAAATAAATAAACATTAAAAAATAAAGAACATATTGACTTATTTTAAATTGATGATAGAGTGGTTGTGATCAAGATTAAATGTGTTGCGTTTTTTTTTTTTTTAAACATGGATCTAAATCTGGAAACTAAACTGTTCTTTTGGTATGAAGTTGTCTTAGTTGTCAGCAGTTTGTAAGTTGTTGTCACTTGCCGTATGGTTTCTGATTAATTCTGAAAGGGCTGTCAACCCCAGATAATTTAATTTTCTATATTTTAAAGTGATACTCATTTTCAGGATGTGAAAATTTAAAGGATTAGCTACCAATTATAACTAATAAACTCTCCCTTATTTTTCTTTGTAGAGAAAAACAGAAATCTGAAGCTAAAGACAGAAAAGTTTTAGAAATTCTGCAAGTGAAGGATGCTAAAATACAAGAATTGGAACAGGTTGGTGTAACAGAAAATACTGAGAATATTTTTTCAGGTAGTAGATATTTGCAATTACTTTTAATTAAAAAAATATTCATTAAGAACATCGGAGTAATCATCTCAAACCATCACTATTTTGAAACTACTATGGCCAGATATTCTTCACTATTGTAATTTGCTTATAGCCTGTTGTCCGAATTAATGGGCTATGTCATTTATTCATTAAAATTCTTAAGATAGTGTTATGGTTTTATAGTAGTAACTAGCAATTATTCATTGTTCTATTGAATTTTGCCTCTTATTATTACCAGTTATCATTGTATTATTAGCAGTATCATTGAAACTTGTAAATTTTCAGATGGTTTCATTCATAGAAAGGATCAACAAATAACAGGAATGATTCCATTTGTTCTTTTGAAAACTGTGCTTTCTTATGTCTTATCTATAATCAGTTAATTATACAATTACATATATAATAAAATTATATGTAATTATATAATCAGGATATTATCACTGCAAAAATCCATGTTATCAGTGCTTCCCAGAACCATTTTCAAAGTATACACATCTTAAAAAGGAAGGAGAAAGAAATTTATTGTAAGAATGGCCTCTATTGTGATAAAATACTTAAATTCATTTTGTACCCAATTGTTCCTTGTGGGCTAAATTGCCCATAATTCTTCTAGGGTAAATGGAGGCTCTTTTTGGAAACTATGATCTTTGGGTTTTGACTCTATTTTCCTTCCTAGCCAATTAAAGTTTTATGAGAACTTTGATCTAAGTTTGGTTATTGTTATAAAGTTGTTTTATCAAAAAACTTAAAGTGGCAGTTAACTTAGATAAAAGATCCAATTATTTTTATGTTCTCTACATCCATAGAATATCTTTCTAAAATGGAACAATGCATTCTTTTATGACATATAAGCTTGAAGTTTATACATTCTCCAATGTTGTGTTTTCCTCATAGGAAATATCATAATTGATACCATAATGGTAAAATTTTAGAAATAATATTTTAGTCTGTTTGCTCTGGGGGGGAAAATGTTGTGTTTTCTACCTGAATATCAAAAAACATTAAAATGGATTCTAAGATGGATAAATACTGTTATATGCCTAGGCTAAGCTGCCTAATAGATATGACCATATGACTTAGAAGTGCCAAGTGTCATTTGTACTCACACTAGATTGAGAAAAACTAGCCATATTGGCCACCCCGGGATTCTGGAGGTTAGGGAAGATAAAGAACCAGACTAAGCAATCTATTCTTCAGTTATAGCTCTATTCTATGGAAGAGAATGCATTTTGCCACTCTTTGATATTCTTGGGTTTTAAGTTTGCAGTGAGTGCTTTAGGGAATGCTCAGGTTACCAGATCTAGATAGCTATAGCATACCATTTTTTAAAAATGTTGACTTTAAAAAATGATAGTATATTTCCCCTTTGCTAAATTCTTTTTGTGCTTCCTCTTTCTTGAGGGATATACTATTTAACTATTTACCTTTTTGAGCAGAATCACTTAGCTTGGGGATAAAATATTAAATTTCCATAAGAGAAAATATTTGTTTTTAGGCTTCCTAATTTTTTTAGAGGCCCTAATTTGCCAAAATCATGTATATTTTTGTTCAGTAATGGTTATAACTTTCTACAAAGTATAATATGTTAAATGTATATACTATTCTGTGATGGTACTTTGGAAAATTCGAAGTTACAGTTCTTGCCTTTTTTTTAATTTTTATTTTTTTTATTTTTATTTTTTTTTCAAAGTTTTTTTTTCAATATATGAAGTTTATTGTCGAATTGGTTTCCATACAACACCTAGCGCTTATCCCAAAATGTGCCCTCCTCAATAGCCATCACCCACCCTCCCCTCCGTCCCACCCCCCATCAACCCTCAGTTTGTTCTCAGTTTTTAACAGTCTCTTATGCTTTGGCTCTCTTCCACTCTAACCTCTTTTTTTTTTTTTTCCTTCCCCTCCCCCATGGGTTTCTGTTAAGTCTCTCAGGATCCACATAAGAGTGAAACCATATGGTATCTGTCTTTCTCTGTATGGCTTATTTCACTTAGCATCACACTCTCCAGTTCCATCCACGTTGCTACAAAGGGCCATATTTCATTCTTTCTCATTGCCATGTAGTACTCCATTGTGTATATAAACCACAATTTCTTTATGCATTCATCAGTTGATGGACAATTAGGCTCTTTCCATACTTTGGCTATTGTTGAGAGTGCTGCTATAAACATTGGGGTACAAGTGCCCCTATGCATCAGTACTCCTGTATCCCTTGGGTAAATTCCTAGCAGTGCTATTGCTGGGTCATAGGGTAGGTCTATTTTTAATTTTTTGAGGAAGCTCCACACTGTTTTCCAGAGCGGCTGCACCAGTTTGCATTCCCACCAACAGTGCAAGAGGGTTCCCGTTTCTCCACATCCTCGCCAGCATCTATACTTTGCTGATTTGTTCATTTTGGCCACTCTGACTGGCGTGAGGTGGTATCTGAGTGTGGTTTTGATTTGTATTTCCCTGATGAGGAGCGATGTTGAGCATCTTTTCATGTGCCTGTTGGCCATCCGGAGGTCTTCTTTAGAGAAGTATCTATTCATATTTTCTGCCCATTTCTTCACTGGATTATTTGTTTTTCGGGTGTGGAGTTTGGTGAGCTCTTTATAGATTTTGGATACTAGCCCTTTGTCCGATATGTCATTTGCAAATATCTTTTCCCATTCCATTGATTGCCTTTTAGTTTTGTTGGTTGTTTCCTTTGCTGTGCAGAAGCTTTTTATCTTCATAAGGTCCCAGTAGTTCATTTTTACTTTTAATTCCCTTGCCTTTGGGGATGTGTCAAGTAAGAAATTGCTACGGCTGAGGTCAGAGAGGTCTTTTCCTGCTTTCTCCTCTAGGGTTTTGATGGTTTCCTGTCTCACATTCAGGTCCTTTATCCATTTTGAGTTTATTTTTGTGAATGGTGTGAGAAAGTGGTCTAGTTTCAACCTTCTACATGTTGCTGTCCAGTTCTCCCAGTACTATTTGTTAAAGAGACTGTCTTTTTTCCATTGGATGTTCTTTCCTGCTTTGTCAAAGATGAGTTGGCCATACGTTTGTGGGTCTAGTTCTGGGGTTTCTGTTCCATTCCATTGATCTATGTGTTTGTTTTTGTGCCAATACCATGCTGTCTTGATGATTACAGCTTTGTAGTAGAAGCTAAGGTCTGGGATTGTGATGCCTCCTGCTTTGGTCTTCTTCTTCAAAATTACTTTGGCTATTCGGGGCCTTTTGTGGTTCCATACGAATTTTAGAATTGCTTGTTCTAGTTTCGAGAAGAATGCTGGTGCAATTTTGATTGGGATTGCATTGAATGTGTAGATAGCTTTGGGTAGTATTGACATTTTGACAATATTTATTCTTCCAATCCATGAGCGTGGAATGTTTTTCCATTTCTTTATATCTTCTTCAATTTCCTTCATAAGCTTTCTGTAGTTTTCAGCATACATCTTTGGTTAGATTTATCCCTAGGTATTTTATACTTCTTGGGGCAGTTGTGAATGGGATCAGTTTCTTTATTTGTCTTTCTGTTGCTTCATTATTAGTGTATAAGAATTCGGGGCGCCTGGGTGGTGCAGTCGGTTAAGCGTCCGACTTCAGCCAGGTCACGATCTCGCGGTCCGTAGGTTCGAGCCCCGCGTCGGGCTCTGGGCTGATGGCTCAGAGCCTGGAGCCTGTTTCCGATTCTGTGTCTCCCTCTCTCTCTGCCCCTCCCCCATTCATGCTCTGTCTCTCTCTGTCCCAAAAATAAATAAACGTTGAAAAAAAATTTTTTTAAAAAAAGAATGCAACTGATTTCTGTACATTGATTTTGTATCCTGCAACTTTGCTAAATTCATGTATCAGTTCTAGCAGACTTCTGGTGGAGTCTATCGGATTTTCCATGTATAATATCATGTCATCTGCAAAAAGTGAAAGCTTAACTTCATCTATGCCAATTTTGATGCCTTTGATTTCCTTTTGTTGTCTGATTGCTGATGCTAGAACTTCCAACAGTATGTTAAACAACGGTGAGAGTGGACATCCCTGTCGTGTTCCTGATCTCAGGGAAAAAGCTCTCAGTTTTTCCCCATTGAGGATGATGTTAGCTGTGGGCTTTTCATAAATGGCTTTTATGATGTTTAAGTATGTTCTTTCTTTCTCGAGGGTTTTTATTAAGAAAGGTTGCTGAATTTTGTCAAAGGCCTTTTCTGCATCGAGTGACAGGATCATATGGTTCTTATCTTTTCTTTTATTAATGTGATGTATCACATTGATTGATTTGCGAATGTTGAACCAGCCCTGCATCCCAGGAATGAATCCCACTTGATCATGGTGAATAATTCTTTTTATATGCTGTTGAATTCGATTTGCTAGTATCTTATTGAGAATTTTTGCATCCATATTCATCAGGGATATTGGCCTGTAGTTCTCTTTTTTTGCTGGGTCTCTGTCTGGTTTAGGAATCAAAGTAATACTGGCTTCATAGAATGAGTCTGGAAGTTTTCCTTCCCTTTCTATTTCTTGGAATAGCTTGAGAAGGATAGGTATTGTCTCTGCTTTAAACGTCTGGTAGAACTCCCCTGGGAAGCCATCTGGTCCTGGACTCTTATTTGTTGGGAGATTTTTTATGACTGATTCAATTTCTTCGCTGGTTATGGGTCTGTCCAAGCTTCCTATTTCCTCCTGATTGAGTTTTGGAAGTGTGTGGGTGTTTAGGAATTTGTCCATTTCTTCCAGGTTGTTCAGTTTGTTGGCATATAATTTTTCATAGTATTCCCTGATAATTGCTTGTATCTCTGAGGGATTGGTTGTAATACTTCCATTTTCATTCATGATTTTATCTATTTGGGTCATCTCCCTTTTCTTTTTGAGAAGCCTGGCTAGAGGTTTGTCAATTTTGTTTATTTTTTCAAAAAACCAACTCTTGGTTTCGTTGATCTGCTCTACAGTGTTTTTAGATTCTATATTGTTTATTTCTGCTCTGATCTTTATTATTTCTCTTCTTCTACTGGATTTAGGCTGTCTTTGCTGTTCTGCTTCTAGTTCCTTTAGGTGTGCTGTTAGAGTTTCTATTTGGGATTTTTCTTGTTTCTTGAGATAGGCCTGGATTGCAATGTATTTTCCTCTCAGGACTGCCTTCGCTGCATCCCAAAGCGTTTGGATTGTTGTATTTTCATTTTCGTTTCTTTCCATATATTTTTTAATTTCTTCTCTAATTGCCTGGTTGACCCATTCATTCTTTAGTAGGGTATTCTTTAACCTCCATGCTTTTGGAGGTTTTCCAGACTTTTTCCTGTGGTTGATTTCAAGTTTCATAGCATTGTGGGTGAAAGTATGCATGGTATGATTTCAATTCTTGTATACTTATGAAGGGCTGTTTTGTGACCCAGTATGTGTTCTATCTTGGAGAATGTTCCATGTGCACTCGAGAAGAAAGTATATTCTGTTGTTTTGGGATGCAGAGTTCTAAATGTATCTGTCAAGTCCATCTGATCCAATGTATCATTCAGGGCCCTTGTTTCTTTATTGACAGTGTGTCTCTTTATTGACTGTGTGTCTAGATGATCTATCCATTTCTGTAAGTGGAGTGTTAAAGTCCCCTGCAATTACCACATTCTTATCAATAAGGTTGCTTATGTGTGTGAGTAATTTTGGGGGGCTCCTGTATTTGGCGCATAGACATTTATAATTGTTAGCTCTTCCTGATGGATAGACCCTGTGATTATTATATAATGCCCTTCTTCATCTCTTGTTACAGCCTTTAATTTAAAGTCTAGTTTGTCTGATGTAAGTATGGCTACTCCAGCTTTCTTTTGACTTCCAGTGGCATGATAAATAGGTCTCCATCCCCTCACTCTCAATCTGAAGGTGTCTTCAGGTCTGAAATGAGTCTCTTGTAGATAGCAAATAGATGGGTCTTGTTTTTTTATCCATTCTGATACCTGTCTTTTGGTTGGCGCATTTAGTCCATTTACATTCAGTGTTATTATAGAAAGATATGGGTTTAGAGTCATTGTGATGTCCGTAGGTTTCATGCTTGTAGCGATATCCTGGTACTTTGTCTCATAGGATCCCCCTTAGGATCTCTTGTAGGGCTGGTTTAGTGGTGATGAATTCCTTCAGTTTTTGTTTGTTTGGGAAGACCTTTATCTCTCCTTCTATTCTAAATGACAGACTTGCTGGATAAAGGATTCTTGGCTGCATATTTTTTCTGTTCATCACATGGAAGATCTCCTGCCATTCCTTTCTGGCCTGCCAAGTTTCAGTAGAGAGATCGGTCACGAGTCTTATAGGTCTCACTTTATATGTTAGAGCACGTTTATCTCTAGCTGCTTTCAGAATTTTCTCTTTATCCTTGTATGTTGCCAGTTTCACTATGATATGTCGTGCAGAAGATCGATTCAAGTTCCGTCTGAAGGGAGTTCCGTCCTCTTGTTTCAATGCCTTTTTCCTTCCCCAGATCCGGGAAGTTCTCAGCTATTATTTCTTCAAGTACACCTTCAGCACCTTTCCCTCTCTCTTCCTCCTCTGGAATACCAATTATGTGTATATTATTTCTCTTAGTGCATGACTTAGTTCTCTAATTTTCCCCTCATACTCCTGGATTTTTTTTATTTCTCTTTTCTCAGCTTCTTTTTCCATAATTTTATCTTCTAGTTCACCTATTCTCTCCTCTGCCTCTTCAATCCGAGCCGTAGTTGTCTCCATTTTATTTTGCAGTTCATTGATAGCATTTTTTAGCTCCTCCTGGCTGTTCCTTAGTCCCTTGATCTCTGTAGCAAGAGATTCTCTGCTGTCCTTTATACTGTTTTCAAGCCCAGCGATTAATTTTATGACTATTATTCCAAATTAGTGAATTAGTGCTAATTCACAGAATTAGTGAATTCACTATTTATTTTAGAGAGAGAGAGACACACAATGTGATTGGGGTAGGGGCAGAGAGAGGGAGACATAGAATCTGAAGCAGGCTCCAGGCTTCGAGCTGTCAGCACAGAGCAAGACGCAGGGCTCGAACTCACAAACCTTGACATCATGACCTGAACCAAAGTTGAATGGTTAACCAACTAATCCATGCAGACACCCCTTTCCAGATTTTTTTCTTAAGGTTCTTTTCTTGTTTCATAGCATTGTCGTCAGAAAAGATGCATGGTATGACTTCGATTCTTTGAATTTGTTGAGACTTGATTTGTGGCCTAATATGTGATCTGTTCTGGAGAACGTCCCATGTGCATTTGAAAATGGTGTGTATTGTGTTGTTTTAGGCTGGAATGTTTTGAATGTATGTTAGATCCATCTGGTTGATTTTCTGTTTGGATGATCTATCCATCGATGTAAGTGGGGTGCTAAAGTCCCCTATTATTATTGTATTACTATTGATTATTTCCTTTATGTTTGTTGTTATTAGCAGCTTTATGTGTTTGGCTGATTCCATGTTGTGTGCATAAATATTTACAAATGTTATATATTCTTGTTGGGTTGTGTCCTTTATGATTATATAGTGTTCTTGTTTGTCTCTTACTACATTCTTTGTTTTAAAGTCTATTTTGTTCAATATAAGTATTGCTACCCAACTTTCTTTTAAATTCCATTTACATGATACATGTTTTTTCATGTCTTTACTTTCAATCTACATGTGTCTTCAGTTCTGTAATGAGTCTCCTATCGGCAGCCTATGGGTGGGTCTAGCTTTTTTATCGAGTCTGTCATCCTATGTCTTTTGATTAGAGTGTTTAGTTAATTTACATTCAAAGTAATTATTGATAGGTATGTACTTATTGCTATTTTGTTACTTGCTTTATGGTTGTTTTGTGGTTCTTTTCTATTCTTCTCTTGCTCTTTTCTCTCACAATTTGCTGGCTTTCTTTGGTGATATACTTGGATTCCTTTCTCTGCATTTTTTTCATATCTGTTATGGTGTTTGATTTGTGGTTACTCTTAGGTTATATACCTAATACCATTAGGTATATAACATTTTGTGCATATAGCAGTTTATATTATATTGATTGTCACTTATGTTTGAACTCATTTGTTTCTTCTCTCTCCTGCCAAATTTTAGGTACATTGTGTCATACTTCACATCCTTTTATTTTGTGAATCCCTTGACTGAATTTTACAGATGTACTAATTTTTATTGCTTTTGTGCATCCTACTTTTCTTACTCCTAGCTATGGCCTTTCCTTACCATTTAGAGTCCCCTTTAACATTTCTTACAGGCTGGTTTCGTGGTGATGAATTCTTTTAACATTTTTTGTCTGGGAAGCTGTTGGTCTCTCCTTCTGTTCTGAATGATAGATTTCTAGATAGAATATTTATGGCTGCAGGTTTTTTTCTTTCAGCACTTTGAATATATCATGCCACTCCCTTCTGACCTGAAAAGTTTCTGCTAAAATCAGCTGATAGCCTTATGGGGTTTCCCTTGTATTAACTGTTTTCACTTGCTGCTTTTAAAATTCTCTATCATTACTTTTTGCCATTTTTATTATTACATGTCATTGTGTGGATCTCGTTGAGTTGATTTTGTTGGGGGCTCTCTGTGCGTCGTGGGTCTGGATCTCTGTTTCCTTCCCCAGATTTGGGCAGCTTTGAGCTGTTATTTCTTCAAATAAAAATTCTGTCCCCCTTTTTCTCTCTTCTTCTAGGATCCCTATAATAGGAGTGTTATTACACTTGATGGAGTTGCTGAGTTCCCTCAGCATTGTATTATTATTTTTTGCTCTCTCTACTGTTCAGCTTCATTACTATCCATTACTCTTTCCTCCAGACCTCTGATTTGTTCATCTTCTTCCTCTAGTCTCCTGTTTATACCATCTAGTGAATTTTTAATTTTAGTTATTGAGTTCTTCTCTGTTTGGTTCTTTTTTATGTTGTTTGTCTCTTTCTTAAGGGTCTCACTGAGGTCCTCCACTCCCACTCTTTTTTTCAAGTCCATTGAGTATCTTTATGATCATTACTTTAAATTCTCTATCAGGCATATCACTCATCTCCATTTCATTTAGGTTTCTTGCTGTGATTTTGTCCTTTTCTTTTATCTGGGACATATTCCTCTGTCTCCTCATTTTGTCTATCTCTCTGTGTCTGTTTGTATGTATTAAGAAAGTCAGCTACATTTCTTGCTCTTGAAGTAGTGGCCTTATAAAGAAGTCTCGTAGTGCCCTGCAGTGCATTGTCCCCTGGTCACAAGAACCTGGCTCTTCAAAGGAGTCTCTTATGTGTGGTGCTTGTGTCCTACTGTTGTGGCTGAGCCTCTTTTGCCTTTCAGTCCAATTGTCTGCCGTGGTTCTCTTTGCCTGTTGTTGGCAGGATTTGGTCCCTGTGTTGTTGTTGAGCCAGTCTTGGGGCCACCTTGGGCTTGAGTTGAGTCAGACTAGGCATTTGCCAGAGATGTAGTAGCACTGAACTCAGATTGCTTTCCCTATGTTGTTCCCTGAGAAGTTTTCACTGCTGAGGACCTGCAATCAAACCAGATTATCTTCTCCCAATCCACTGCCGGGGCTCCAGCCCCTGGTGTGTGTGGTTCTTCCCCTCTCCTTGGAACAGTAGTAACTTTGGAGTGGTACTGGCTCCTGTTCAGTCTACTGACACATTGCTAGGCTTGTGGTACTGCTTTTGATAGGCTCCTGCTAAGGATGTATTGGAAGGGACAGGTCTGCAGGAGAACAAGGGGGCAGGGAGCACAGTGTTATCAAGGTTTGTACCGGTCTGCTGTGCAAGGGGACCTGGAGCTGCTTTAGAAAATGGCTGTAGGATTAGAAGGGTTGAGTCCATAGGAGAATGTGGGGGCAGGGCACACAGAGTGCCAGCAAGGTCCAAACCTGTCCATTGGAGGAGGGGACCCACAGCTTCCCAGAATGCCTGCCAAGGTTGGAGGGTGTAGATCCACAAAAGCATGGTTGGGGGGTCAGTAGGAAGGGAGATGTGTGCTGTTAGCAATCTAGGTGGAGAGTTTTGGGGCAACACTGATTCCAGCAGGTTTCTGTATCTCTAGGCTGGTGGAGAGAGAAATGGCACCAGCTAACTCCTTTGTTCCTGGAGAAGTCTCCCAAAGATCTCTGCCCCTCCAGCACAGCCTCTGAGATTAGTAAAGAAATCTTTTCCCAAATACCCCAGACATTTTTCAAATGCTGCTTCTGGGCTGTATCTCTGCGGGCCTCTTTGTTGTGCTGTCTCTAAGGTGGGGAATCAGTTTCCTCTTGCCCTCTTGGCTCTCCTAGAGCCAAGCCTGATGGTTTTTAAAGTTCCAGGTGTTAAGCCCCACTGATTGTAAGAACTCATGAAATTATGCCCCTCTGTTTTTTGAAGCCAAATGTTATAGGGATTGTCTTCCCCGTGTAGGTTCCCTGCACCTGGTATGAGGTTCTGTTTGTTTGGTCTCTCCAATGCTGCAGAGTCTGTCCTTCCCACTTACAGCCCTCTTGGTCCTTTTAGCTCCCAACCACATCTCTGCCCTTCCTACCTTCTTAAATGTAACCTCTTCTCTGAATTTAGCTGTGGAAAGTCTGTTCTGCCAATCTTTAGGTTATTTTCTGGGTTATTTACATTGATATGGATGTTATCTAATTGTATTTGTGGGACAAGGTGAGCATAGGATTCTCCTATATTACCATATTCCCTGGAAGTGAGTTTTGACTCAATCTATATACATTTTTACCTTTTTTTTTAAGTTTATTTATTTATCTTTGAGCATGATGGGGGGGGGAGAAAGAGTCCATGCACCCATGCACGGGAGAGAGACACACAGAGAGAGAGAGAGAGAGAGAGAGAGAGAGAGAGAGAGAGAGAGAATCCCAAGCAGACTCTGTGCTGTCAGCATGGAGCCTGACATGGGGCTCAATATTGTAAACCGTGAGATTATGACCCAAGCCAGAATCAAGAGTCAGACACTTAGTCAACTGAGCCACCCAGGTACCCACATCTTTACTTTTTTCAAGGTAGGTTTATCCCATCTGCATTTCTTGATATAACATACTTATTTGGTCTTTGTTCTATGACTAAACTTATGCTTTCTGTTTTTAATGTTTTCTTAGCTTTTTACATTTGCTGTATTTTTCATTTGTGTATGTTTGTGGGTATGTGTGTGCATGCATTTTTGTGTTGATAGTTTGGGAGGTTTAGAGTCTATATCAGTTCTTTTCATGACTAAGTTTATTACTTTATATTTAATGATATACTTCTTAATTCTAACATATTCTGAAAAATCTATATAATACACATCAACTGCACACTGTAAGATAAGATAAGAAAATTTGTATATTTTTATTTATTCACGTTTTTTTTTCCCTGAATTTTAAAGTGAACTTGCAGAGAGTAAAAGACCTGTCTGTATGTTGAAAACTATAGAAAGCTTATGAAGGAAATTGAAGAAGATACAAAGAAATGGAAAAACATTCCATGCTCATGGATTGGAAGAATAAATATTGTCAAAATGTCAATACTACCCAAAGCTATCTACACATTCAATGCAATCCCAATCAAAATTGCACCAGCATTCCTCTCAAAGCTATAACAAGCAATCCTAAAATTTGTATGGAACCACAAAAGACCCCGAATAGCCAAAGTAATTTTGAAGAAGAAGACCAAAGCGGGAGGTATCACAATCCCAGACTTTAGCCTCTACTACAAAGCTGTAATCATCAAGACAGTATGATTACAGACACAAAAGCAGACACATAGACCAATGGCCTAGAATAGAGACCCCAGAATTGGACCCACAAAAGTATGGCCAACTAGTCTTTGACAAAGCAGGAAAGAATATCCAGTGAAAAAAGACAGTCTCTTTAACAAATAGTGCTGGGAGAACTGGACAGCAACATACAGAAGAATGAAACTAGACCACTTTCTTACACCATTCACAAAAATAAACTCAAAATGGATGAAGGACCTGAATGTGAGACAGGAAACCATCAAAACCCTAGAGGAGAAAGCAGGAAAAAACTTCTCTGACCTCAGCCGCAGCAATTTCTTACTTAACACATCCCCAAAGGCAAGAGAATTAAAAAGCAAAAATGAACTATTGGGACCTCATCAAGATAAAAAACTTCGACACTGCAAAGGAAACAATCAGCAAAACTAAAAGGCAACTGACAGAATGGGAAAAGATATTTGCAAATGACATATCGGACAAAGGGCTAGTATCCAAAATCTATAAAGAACTCACCAAACTCCACACCTGAAAAACAAATAATCCAGTGAAGAAATGGGCAGAAGACATGAATAGACACTTCTCTAAAGAAGACATCCAGACGGCCAACAGGTGCATGAAAAGATGCTCAACGACACTCCTCATCAGGGAAAAGCAAATCAAAACCACACTGAGATATCACCTCACGCAAGTCAGAGTGGCTAAAATGAACAAATCAGGAGACTATAGATGCTGGAGAGGATATGGAGAAACGGGAACCCTCTTGCACTGTTGGTGGGAATGCAAAATAGTACAGCCACACTGGAAAACTGTGTGGAGGTTCCTCAAAAAATTAAAAATAGATCTACCCTATGACCCAGCAATAGCACTGCTAGGAATTTACCCAAGGGATACAGGAGTGCTGATGCATAGGGGCACTTGTACCCCAATGTTTATAGCAGCACTTTCAACAATAGCCAAAGTATGGAAAGAGCCTAAATGTCCATCAACTGACGAATGGATAGAGAAGATGTGGTTTATATACAATGGAATACTATTTGGCAATGAGAAAGAATGAAATCTGGCCATTTGTAGCAATGTGGATGGAACTGGAGGGTATTATGCTAAGTGAAATCAGTCAGGCAGAGAAAGACAGATACCATATGTTTTCACTCATATGTGGGTCCTGAGAAACTTAACAGAAGACCAGGGGGAGGGGAAGGGGGGAAAAAGTTGCAGAGAGGGAGGTAGGCAAACCATAAGACTCTTAAATACTGAGAACAAACTGATGGTTGACGGCGGGGGGGGGGGTAGGGGAGAAGGGAAAGTGGGTAATGGGCATTGAGGAGGGCACCTGTTGGGATGAGCACTGGGTGTTATATGGAAACCAATTTGACATAAATTATATGTAATATAAAAAACAAAAAATAAATAAAAGCATCAGGCTAAAAAAATAAAATGTTCTCACTTTAAAAGCAAAAAAAAAAAAAAAAGGAGTCTGGACATAGCTAGATTGTCTGTTCAGTATCTCATGGTTGTACTCAGGGTTTCCTTTCGGCTTGCTCTTATCTGGAGGCTTGATTTGGGAAAAATCTGCTTCTAAGCTCATTCAGGTTGCTGACAGTATCCATGTCTTTGTAATTTTAAGACTGAAGTCCTAAATGGGGCCAAACTCTGTATTAGTCAGGGTTCTTCAGAGAAGCAGAAGTGATAGAGGTATATGCATATGTGTATGTATCTACCTATATCTGTCTTTCTAGAAAGAGAGATTGATTTGAAGGCATTGGCTCATGCAGTTTGGGGCTGGCAAGTCTGATTTATGCAAGACTGGCTGGCAGGGTGGAGACCCAGGAAGAGTTGATTTTGCAACTCAATCAGAAAGCATTCTGGAGGCAGAATTCCTTCTTCCTCAGAAGACTATAGCCCTTTGTTTTATCATCTTCAGTTGACTGGATGAAGCCCAGGCACATTATGGAGAGGTTATCTGCTTAACTCAAAGTCACTGATTTAAATATTAATCATACCTGAAAAATATGTTCACAGCAACATCTAGACTTGTGTTTTATCAAAAACTTGATATCATGGGGAGCCTGGGTGGCTCAATTGATTGGGCTTTTGACTTCAGCTCAGGTCAGGATCTCACAGTTCATGGGTTCGAACCCTGTGTTGGGCTCTGTGCTGACAGCCAAGAGCCTGGAGCCTGCTTCCAATTCTGTGTCTCCCCCTCTAACCCTCCCCTGCTTGCACTCTGTCTCTCTCTCTCTCTCTCTTTCTCAAAAATAAAAATAAACATTAAAAAGAAATTAAAAAAAAACTAGATACCATGGGTACTATGACATACGCAAGTTGACACTTAAAATTAACTAAATGGGTAAAAAGTAGTGAGGTGAATAGGCCTTTACTGTGAGGTTTTCTGTTTATCTGGCTAGGGCTTAGGCTGTGTTTACCGTTTGCTGTAGTTGTATGGTTCAGAGGCTAAACTTTGTTTTGCTGTCCTTTTTTTGGGTTTTTCTACAAGCTTCTTAAGTACTGTCTGAGATGCACAGTTTTTTTTCCATTGTGTTCCCTTGTTATACAGAAGCCCTATTGGTATGGTGGTCCAGTGTCAGGGGGAAAGTATTCTATACTCTGATTAGGTTTCAATCTTTTAGTGAGCTTGTGTCCCTACAATGTGACCTTCACAAGTGCTTCTGTTTCTCCCCCCTCCCTTGGATTAATAGGAAGGCTAGAGGGTGTTGGAGTTAGGTATTTCCCTTTAGCCTGGTTGATTTGGCTCTGGTGAAAGTCACCTAAAATTGGGCTTTTTTGGGCTTTTTAACTGTTAAAACTTGTCTACTTTGATCCTCCAGCAATCTGTTAATTACAGATTAAATTTTTCTACCCTGGTAGTGGTTTCCATGGATTTTACTGCTCCTGGGCTCCTGCTCTGGTATATTGCCATTCTCTTTATATATCTGTCTGTTTCTCTAGTTTTTGGAACAGCAGTTTGCTCTATGTCCCCAATTCTCTGGTAGATCCAAAAAGAGTTTTTGAGTTTTAATTAGTTCAACTTTTTCCATGTTGTGTAATCAGGAGAGATGACTTCCAAGTGCCTTACATGCTTGAGTGGAACCTGGAAGTTTCTCCATTGTGTTTTTATTAAGTAGCTCTTAATTTTTAAGACTTACATCCTGTGGAATAGAGTTGACACTTAAGGATGACAATTCCGGGGGTACTTGGGTGGCTCAGTCAGTTAAGAGTCTGACTCTTGATTTTGGCTTAGGTCATGATCTCACAGTTTATGAGTTCAAGCCCTGCATCAGGCTCTGTGCTGACAGCATGGAACCTGTTTGGAATTCTCTCTCCCCCTCTGCTCCTTGCAGAGCACATGTGCATTCTCTCTCTCTCTCTCTCTCAAAATAAATAAATAAACTTAAAAAAATAACAATTCCTATAGCTTATTTAAGTCTTACTTAGGTATCCAGTCAAATTTCTAGGAAGTTGTGTGCATGCCGCACACACATACACATACACAATTTTTTAGCTGGTTGCAGAAAAAACTTTCATAAGAGTGCAATCTAATATTATAACTTATATTTTTTTGATGATAGTGTAAAACATTGCCTGTAACTTTTTTGATAAGATACTGCCTTAGCTTTGTCACAAATAGTTATAAAATAAATCATGTAATAAATTCTCCTTCTAGTATTACATTAGATAACTCTGCTAACAGCCTAGTATATTGTATTTGATTAGATGATGATTGTTCTTTAACGTTATATCCCTGCCCCCACCTTTTTTTTTTCTTTTACCTTATAGGAAGCTCAGAAATAAGTTTTGGTTCTCAGTTACAGTTAGATCTCTTACCTTTTCCTTTTTCTCGCTTTACCGTTGTTTTAGTTGTTATGGCTTCATAACTTGTGTTTTTTATTAAAACTTTCATGCCTACTTGAAAGTAGGTCATATAAATAATACATTAACTATGCTGAAGTATTGCTCGATAGAATTTTAGGTCTTATGCTGCTGCCCCTCCTTTCCCCTTTTTTCTGCGTCATACTCTTTATCATCCTCATCTTACTCCATAGACTTCTCTTGACCGTGATGTGAATTATTCATTTCATGTCTTATCCATAATAAATTATTTGTTCCAGACATATTTTCTCTTGTCACCCTTTATGGTTTATGGTTCCTCAGCGTTCTATTTCCTAGTTTAATATTAACTCAAGCCATACCATTCAAAATGTACTCTATCCAGAGAAGTTTGTTGAAAAGTTTCATTAAGCTAAATTTTAAAATGAACTGTAGCTGTATATACCTGTGATTTCATTATTTAAAGTAGATCTCGAAGAGCGTATTTTATTAGGAAAATATTTTGCGTTATACAAAATTTCATAGTTCTTGAAGGGTTTGATTTATCGGTTGTCTTTTATTGGGAGTGCATCTTTGTCTTAATTATTACTTTCATGATTATTTAACATAATATCAGATTTATCAAACTATAAGAATATTGATAGTTTGGGTTAACTAATTTCTCACTGCATTATACTTCTTTATTTAAAAATTAAGTCTATATTTGTCCTTGTTGATTGTTAAATTCACTCAAATGCCAGAATTCAAATTATTAAATAATTGTTATGAAAGGGCTTGCTGGTGGTGTTTAAGTTGTCAGTTCCTGTTAAGGTTAGCTGACATGAATGGACAAACCCTTCTAAAACTTAAATCATTTGCTTCAGTGTTCTTTCCTTCCTAAAGTCTAAATAATATCCAGAATAGATGAAGATGCTCAAGTTTTGTCAGTTCTCTTTTCAAAGGAGAGGTCTCTAGATAGCCTGTAAACAGTCTTAGTGTTCACATGATTGAATTTTTCATTCTATGTCAATGTCATTCATAAACATTTACTAATCTGTTTTGGAAAACATTATGAGCACATAGATAGTGTGTAATGTGTCAAATTAATAATACGGGCAAGACAGAAATCTAGAAAAGGCAGAAATTACTGTAACATTTGGGGAAGCCTTCATGGAGAGAGGTGGAAATTGAATCTTGAAGGAGGTAACATTTAGATGAGAATAGAAAAATGGGCTATGAGTTGTGGATGGGCCACATTTATGCATCTATTTTTAAGCTGTTTGATTGATGTCAGGCACACCTTGATATGCCCTAACAATTCAAATGGGAAACAAAAATTAAACCTATGTTGAGGAGCCGTGTATACCTACTGGATTTGTAAAACATACCACACCTGAGAGTCAAGTGTTGCTGTAGCTGTGGAACTGAGAGAACACTTGAAGTGCTTGTAGCCTATGACTTAGCAGTTTTACCCCCAAATATATTCTTAAGCAATGTTTTTCAAACTTTTATTAATATGACCCCTACACTGAAAAAAATACATTTTCCCTAATGACCCCAGTGCACCCACAATGAAATAAAAATTTCATATAATAATAGTTCTTACTATGTGTAATAAAGGTAAAATATAATAAAGTATGTATCAAATATGAATTTCATAATATTTAAATAAAACAAATCAAAAACAAAATTTAAGAGCAATTTATTTTTTTTTATTTTTTAATTTTTTTTTATCCTTTAAGAAATTTATTTTTTTTTTTAATTTTTTTTTTCAACGTTTATTTATTTTTGGGACAGAGAGAGACAGAGCATGAACAGGGGAGGGGCAGAGAGAGAGAGGGAGACACAGAATCGGAAGAGGCTCCAGGTTCCGAGCCATCAGCCCAGAGCCCGACGAGGGGCTCGAACTCACGGACCGCGAGATCGTGACCTGGCTGAAGTCGGACACTTAACCGACTGCGCCACCCAGGCGCCCCTCCTTTAAGAAATTTAATATGCAGTTTTAGAAACAAGTAAAATATTTCATTGCAGTTAACTTGGGGATACCCAGTAGAACATTTAGGACATACTGGGATAGACAAAAGCACCATTGAGGAAGTGTCTTACCAGTGTCTTGACCAGTGCCCATAAACAGAGGAAACAACCCAAAAGGAAATATCATTTGGCTTTTTTCCCACCATGAACATACTACCAAGCTACCACCTGTGGCCCTTATTTTTTTTATTTTATTTTTTTATTTTTTTATGTTTATTTATTTTTTATATGAAATTTATTGACAAATTGGTTTCCATACAACAACCAGTGCTCATCCCAAAAGGTGCCCTCCTCAATACCCATCACCCACCCTCTCCTCCCTCCCACCCCCCATCAACCCTCAGTTTGTTCTCAGTTTTTAAGAGTCTAATTTAAGAGCAATTTAATGTGTCTGCTTCTTTCATAATTCTATTCCTTTGGCATAGTTTTTTTGCTAAGAATTTATGCTTACATTTTTGATATTTTCTATTGTATTCTATCCCAGTTTTTAAAAATGCTGATTGTGATGACTAAATTGATTTAATGACCCATTACTCGATTGCAATCTGTAGTTTGAAAAATACTGCTTGGGAGAAATTCTTGCTCATCTGTATCAGGAGACATGTTTAAGAGTGTTTATAGCAGCATTGTTTGTATACCCCTTTTCCCAAAATGGGAAGCAGCTGAAATATACACTGACAAGAGATAGATAAATATATTATAGTATATTTATATAATAGAATAATACTATACACCAAGGTAATTGAATTGCAGCTACACCTATCAATATGGATGAATTTGGGAACATATGTTGAGCAAAAAATAGCAAATCACAGAATATGTGTAGTATGATTTAATTTGTATAAAGTTCAAAAGTAAGGTAAACTGTATAATATATAAAATAGGGATATTTATGTCTCCAAACTATAAAGAAAGGCCAGACAAGGATAAAAACCAAAATTGTAAGACAGTGCTTTGTCCTGAAGGCTATAGAAATGTCAGAGGATCGGGGGACCTACAGAGGACTTCAAAGGCAATGGTAGAGTTGTATGTCTTAATTGAGTGGTTGTGGATACAAGGCTGCTGTTTTTACTCTGCTCTTAATACCTTTATATATATTTATCACAGATTATTTTTGTATGTATCCAGTATTTAAAATTTTTTTAATTTGATGTAAAGTAAAATCAACAGTTAACATTACAGCTTAAAAAATAGGGATATAGTAGATACCCTCACTTCATTCCTAAGACTTACCCCATTTTTCATCCTATCCTTGAACCTCACCCTAAGTTTCAGTTCATCCTCATGTCATTTGGAGCATATTTAATAAGGAGCAAATATGGGAGTACAAAATAAATTGGTAATTAAGGATCAGATGAGCATCAGTGATAGATAAGAGATGGAATGAAGGTCAGGGGTTTCTAGTGAGCATACCAGTTAATAACAGAACAGCATGTTGTATCTTGATGTGTCTTCTTGGTTGATAGGCAGATGGGGCTTTGGGAAAAGGTACTGTTAAGAATGACCTGGAGGTTTTCAAAAAGTGTGTAAGCATGTAATGGATGCTTAATAAATGTTAGTTGAAAAAAATGAACAAAAGTTGGCTTGACGAAGGTTGAAGAAGTATAGAAAGAGATAGTATAAGGATATGGATTTCAGTTTTACCATGTTAGTTTAAGGTTCCAGCAGATAATCCAACTGGAGGTATTATATAAAAAGTTGCAAATGTGGCATTAGTGATTGGGAGAGAGTCAAAGCTGCATTGTAGATTAGTTATTCTCTCAGACAGAGATGAGACAAAAAGCCAAGAGTGGGTAAATTTTCTGAGAGGAAAACTGTAGAAGTAAGAGGGGAAATTAAGAATTGAGTCATGGACACATCCTGTGATTACATGTTATTTAGATATCTCTGGCAGGTAAAAAGGACATTCAGTTAAAAATTATGGCAGTTTGAATATTCTGAATTATTTTCCTACACAGCAAGATATCTTTGGTACGAAAACAGACTTATTTATGCCTTCACAAATCTGTAATTGTTTCTTTAAAAAATGTTTTCTTCGAAATCATACTCAAATAAGAGGGTAATTCTTATCTTAGTTACATACACTTTTTCTTTGATTGGAATGTTGTATAAAATTTTGTTTTCCTTCTGTTTTGCATCTAAATCCCAAAAATTTACTTTCTGACTGTGGCTTAACATTTGGTATCCAGTTTGTATGTGTCCTTCATCTTAAACTAATAAACAGATACCATACTTGCACTGTTTACTTGAATATTGATGGGCATGTCACCAGAAATAAGAGTTGTGAAAGTAGACATTATTATGAAAGCTAGTTAATCCTAATATTATCAGTCAAAATCTAAAACTTTGTAAATAAAATAATTTTTTCTTAGAAGTACCAACTCACCAATAATTGTGATTTTTTTTCCATAGAGAGAAACAGGACTAAAAAAGGAAATAAATGACCTTGTAAAACGGAAGATTGCAGTTGATGAAGAAAACGTTTTCTTAAGGAAAGAATTCAGCAACTTGCAGAAGAAATTTAAAGATAAAAGTCAGGAAGCTAAGGTGTGTTGGCTTCTACATAGTTTTACAGTACTCTTACTTTGAAGTCCTACTTTAAGCTTTGTCAGCCTTTGTGGCACAGAAAGTGACAAGCTTGGAGGAAAAATTGCCTTAGGCCCTGCTGTACCATACAGTTTTCTCACATGCAAAAACTGAGAAAGATGCTTTAAAGATAAGACTCCAAGCTTTATAACTTTCAGATAAATAGTTAATGATGGAAATGGAGCTAAGAAAGTAGGAGTGTGAATATGTGGCTTCTTGTAATTAGATTCTGATGGGACTGGCATTATTAATTGATAAAACCCAGGTCTGGGAGGATATGTCTGTGTGGGTCTCAAAAATAGCTGGGGACAGCATCAAAGGCAGCTTGATCAATTAATGGGCTCTTTGCAAATGTGTACTCATCAAAGCTGTCATCCAGTGAAAAAATATGACCCATCCACCTGCATGAAAAGAGGCCAATAAAAGTATACAGGTGACCTTGGCCATCAAATATAGAAGAAGCTGCTGTGAGGGTAAAACTGCACAGTTTATATTTGCTGATTAGTTCTCGCCTTTTTTTGTTGTTGTTTGTTTTGTTTTGTTTATCGGCCCTTGTGGTACTGTTCTACAGGACACTAAGGAGTGTGTACAGAATAAGGAAGAGCAAAACAGACTGGTTATAAAAACTCTGGAGGAGGAAAATGAGAAATTAAGTACCCGCTGCGCTGACCTGCTAAATGACCTGGAGAAACTGAGGAAGCAAGAAGCACATTGGAGAAAAGAAAAATATAGCATTGATGCAAAAATAAAGGTAGGCAATGAGAATGGAGGGAATAAGAATAATGCCGTTATTTTGGATCTAACTTCTTATAGGAAGTTTATTACATGTGATTTTCTTTAAATAACAAGTTATATATTCAAATCCACCAGTGGGGACCAGCATTAATTTATATTCCTTCACTTAAGACCCACAGCTTTTTAAAAATTGATGTTGCAAAGCAGGAAACTGACTTCAAATAGTTATCTAAAATGTAATCATTAAAAAATAAAGGCTATAGCATTTTGAAATAAAACATGTTTTGGAAAAACATATTTAGAATCATGAGGTTTGACATTTTTCAGCTAGAGCTTAAATTTATAAATATAGCTAGAATTCATTACAATAGAGTTTTAAGAATGTATTTTCCAGGTCTTTTAAAAAATAAAATGTGAAAAAAGCATAAAACAGTTGAAAAATACTCATGTGTGTTTTAAAGATGATGCTTTCCTTTGACTTAAAAGGGCCTTATTCATAGTAAAATTTTATTTTCATAGAAGATGAAAGGTACAGTCAATCTTCATAATAGTCTGATATCTTTTTTCATCAGTATTTTTCAAAATAGTACTTTTTTGTGGCTTTCTCTTTGTTTTGAGAATATTTTTGTTAATTTTTTTCCCATCAAATTTCAGGTTTCTCATAGACTTTATTGAAAAGGCTAGAAACAAATTTTCATGCTAGTAAATATGATAGTGCCTCTATGTATGCACACATAAAAAGAATATATAACATAAGCACACATACACATACATATATACATATATATGGCTATTAAAGCATACTAAGTATGGATATGTGTGTGTGATTATTTTAGAGGTGAAGGGATGTCTATTTCTGAGTGTGTGAATCAATTTGTTGCACATATTTAAGAAAACACATTAAATCTATTAGTGTACCATCAGGGAATGACTGAGCCATTGAGAAAATTGAATTCTGGTGCATTTTCTTTCTCAATTTTTATATCAGTTTCTGCTTCCCTGCATCCTTTAAGCTGTGTGGTAGTGCGATAAGGCTAAGTGGCACTTGTGTTAAATTCATGGGTACATGATTATTTGATGATACTCTTCGAATCATTGATGACTGTTTTCCACTTAAATAGTTCATTCTGTGATTGGCTGTGAATTTTGGTTCTGTGACTTTTTTTTTTTAATTGTAGGTTTGGTCTTATTAACTTGTAGACATTTTTTACTCTGGATAGTAATACTTTTATATATATATATATTACAAATATATATATATATTACAAATATATATATATTACAAATACTTTCTGTTCCATGACTCTTGAATAAGGTGAATTGGACTTTGAAAAGTTTGTGAATTTGGAAGAGTCTATTTTATTATTTTCTTCTTTAATATTTTCTAATGTTTTTGCATTAGGAATCTTAGATGCTAAACCTTTCCCTACCCTAAAGTCTGTAATCTACTTAGAATTTATTTTGGGATATGTTGTTTCACACCATTTATTTAATAGTTAATTGATTTGTGATTCAATCTCTCTCATATCTCAAAGTTTCCGTGTGTGTATTGGTTTGTTTCTGGAAATCTTATTATTCTCATGGTTTTAGATATTGTGGTTTTGTAATTTGACTCATTATTTGGCAGGGAAGTCTTCTTTATTCTTATTTTTGTAAGTCCCAAGCCCTGTATGTGCTTCTTCACTGTCTTATAATGTTTAAGAACGATTTTATTAGTTTTACTGAAAAATTCTGTTAGGAAGTAGATTGGAATCACACTTAATTTATGAATTAATCTTGGGAGAATTGTGACCCTAACATTCATGTATGTGGAATAAGATATTACATTCTTAAAATGGCACTGTCCACTGTTATTCAATTAATTAATAGCTACTAATATTGTCAAATTGTATAAGGGTAAGTAATATTTTAAATTATATTTTAACTGATTATTTCGGGAAGACAAGACTGTTACTGATTTATTTTATCTTAACCTTCTTTTCAACAATTTTTTTTCAAATTATTTTATTCTAAAAATTTGTACATTTTCTAGATTTTTCTAAGTTACATAATTACATTGCACATTAAGAACACTTTGAATCTTTCTTTCCTTTCTAAAATATTGATTGGCATATTATTCACATTTAATCCATTTAAAGTTCACAGTCCAAGTGCAGTTTTTAGTTTGTGCAGAGTTGTGCAACTATTATCATAATTACTTTTAGAACATTTTCATCATTTCTTAAAGAAACCCTGTAGCCTTTAGCAATCACTCTGAATTTACCCCCTTTTCTTTGCAACCCTTGATAGCCAGTAAGCTGCTTTTTTTCTCAATATATTTTCTGTTCTAAAATTTCATATAAATGAAATCATAGTGTCTTTTGTGACTGAGTTCTTCTACTTAGAATAATGTTTTCAGTGTTTATCCATGTTGTAGCATGTTTATCAGTACCACATTCCTTTCTTTGTTGAATAATATTCTATTACATAGATATCCTACATTTTATTTCCTTACCATTAGTAGATAGACATTTGTGTTCTGAATAATGCTGCTATGACTATTTGTGTACAGGATTTCATGTATACATACATGTATTTTTCTTTCTCTTAGGTACATACCAAAGAGTGAGAATACTGGGTCATATTGTAACTGCTTTTAAGTTTTTGAGGAACTTAAGGAACCTGTTTCAAAAACAGGTGCACCACTTTACATTGTGAACAGCAATGTATGAGAGTTCTGATTTATTTTTGTGCTCATCAATACTTGTTATTGCCTGTCTTTTTGATTATAGTCATTTCTCTGGATGTTAAGTGATATCTCATTGTGCTTTTCATTTGCGTTTCCCTGATGGCTAATGATGTTGAGCATCTTTGGATGTGGTATTGGCTATTTGTCTGTTTTTGAAGAAATGCATATATATTCTGCATACAAATCTCTTTTGTGTATTCTTCTGGATACAAGTCTCTTTTTTGGCTGTATATTTTGAAACTATTTTTTTAATTCTTGGTGTTGTTTTTCCTTTATTAATGGTGTTTTTAAGCATAAATGTTTTACATTTTGATGATATTTATCTACCCTTTTTTTTTTGTTACCTATGCTTTGGTGAGAAATCATTGCCTAGTCTAAGATCAAGAAGATGGAAACCTATGTTTTCTTCTTCGAGTTTTATAGTTTTATATCTTGCATTTAATTCTTTGATCCATTTTTAGTTCATTTTTGAATGTGATGTTTGATAGGAATCCAGCTTCATTCTTTTGTTATTCAGTTATCCCAGTACCATTTGTTGAAAAAAACCTAGTCTTCCCCTCACTGCATCTGTTTGGGCATCTTTATTGAGTATCATGGGACTGTAAATAGAAGGATTTTTTTTCTTAGACCTCAATTCTGTTCCTTTGATTTATACATTTATCCTCATGTCTATGCTACACTATTGATTATTATAGATTTGTAATAGATTTTGCAATTGGGATATGTGTCTCATCCAAATTTTTTCTTCTTTTTTCAATATTAGCTATTCTGGGTCTCTTGCATTTCCATATGGATTTTAGAAACATCTTTTCCATTCTTACAAGAAAAGCAAGCTGGGTTTATTTTGATAGAGATTGCATTGAATTAGAAGATCAATTTAGCAAATACCACTATCTTAGGATACTTTATCTTCTAATCAATCAGTGTGGGGTGTTTCATTATTTTAGGTCTACTTTAATTTTTTTCAATAATGTTTTGTGGTTTTCAGAGTATAATTTTGCACTTCTTTGGGTACATATATTCCTAAAAATTTAATTAATTTTTATGCTATTTTAAGTGGAACTGTTTCTTCATTTCCTTTTTGGGTGGTTTATTCCTACTGTAGAGATCTGTAATTAATTTTATATAGTGGTCTTATATCCTGCCACCCTGCTTTATCAAGCAGGTTGATTCTTTGGGGTTTTCTATATGTAAGATTATGTCATTTATAAGCAGAGATAATTTTACTTCTTCTTTTCCAATCTGGTGCCTTTTGTCTCATTTTATTGCCCATTCATTACCCTGCTAGAATCTCTCATATAAAGTTGAATAGAAAAAAAAGAGTAGACATCTATGTCTTGTTCCATATCTCATTGGTAAAGGAACCGCTCTTTCGCCCTTAAGTATGATAATTGATGTTTGCTCTGAAGTTTTGTTGATAAACTTTATCAGATTGAGGAAGTTTCTTTTGGTTCATAGTTGTTGAATGTTTTTGTCTTTTATCATGAAGAGGTGTTGGATTCTGGTGAATGCTTTTTCTGTATCTATTGAAATAATATTGTGGTTTTTGTTTTTTATTCTGTTGGTATGATATATTACTTGAATTTTGGATGTTAAACCAACTTTACATTGCTGGGATATTTTTGCCTTTATCTGACTTTGGTATCAAGTCAGATCTTTGGCATCTACTGGCCTTGTAGAATAAATTAGAAAATATTTTCTCCTCATGTTTTGGAAGAGTTTGAAAAGAATGGGTATTCATTTAAAAAAAATACTTCGTTCACCAGTTAAAGCCATCTGGCACTAGAATTTTTTATTTTGGGTAGTTTTGATAACTGATTAATAAACCTTTTCAGTTATCATAGGTCTGTTGAGATTTTCTATTTCTTCTTGAGTTAGTTTAGGTGATCTGTGTCTTTCTAGGTACGTAGGTTATCTAATTTGCTGATGTACAATTGCTTACAGTATTCTCTAATAATCCTTTTTTTATTTCTGTACTAGTGTCCTTACTTTCATTTTTGATTTTAGTTACTTACACCTTTTCTCTTTTTTCTTTGTCATTCTAACTAAAGGTTTGTTAATTTTTTTTAATGTTTATTTTTGAGAGAGAGAGACAGAGTGGGGGAGGGGCAGAGAGAGAGGGAGACACAGAATCTGAAACAGGCTCCAGGCTCTGAGCTGTCAGCACAGAGCCCCATGCAGGGCTCAAACTCATGAACTGAACCATAAGATCATGACCTGAGCCCAAGTTGGATGCTTAACGGACTGAGCCACCCAGGCTCCCCTAAAGGTTTGTTAATTTTGTTGCTATTTACAAAGAGTCAGATTTTGCTTTAATTGATTATTGTTTTGCTAGCCCCTTTTTAAAAACTTTCCATATTAATCTTTATCATTTCCTTTCTATTCTCTTTGGTTTTACTTTGCTATTTTAATTTGTTTTCTATTTCTTCAAGGTGTAAAATTAGATTCTTAATTTGAGGTATGTTTTCTTTTTTAATGTTGACATTTATAGCTATAAATTTCCCCCAGTACTACCTTTGCTGCATCTTGTAATTATTAGTATTTATGTGTTGTTTTCATTCATCTCTGAATATTTTCTAATTTTCTTCTGATCTCTTCTTTCACCTATTTGTTGTTTATGATTAGTTTGTCTAATTTCCACATATTAGATTTTTCTTTTGGTTTTTCTTCTTTTAGTGACTTTTAACTCCAATCCGCTATGGTTGGACAAGGTACTTTGTATAATTGTAATGTTTTTAAATTGATTAAGCATTGTTTTATGTCCTAACATTTGGCCTGATACGGCAGATATTCCATGTGTACTTGAGAAAAATATATAATCTGCTATTTTGGAGTAAAGTATTCCATATACATCTATTAGGACTACTTAGTTTATAGTGTTCTTCAGCCCTCTTCATCCTTGTTGACCTTCTGTCTAAATGTTGTATTCATTATTTAAAGTGGAGTATTGAATTCTTCAGCTATTATTATAAAACTGTATTTCTCCCTTCAATTCTATAATTGTTTATATATTTAAGGGCTTGGTTGTTTGGTACGTGTACATTTATAGTTATTATATCTTCTTGATGAATTGACTCTTTAATCAATATATAAGCTCTTTTTTCCCTTTTGTGACAGTTTTTGACATAAAGTATATTTTGTTTGGTATTATTTTATCTGTTCCAGCTCTTTTCGGTTATTGTTTTCAGAGAATATCTTTTCCATTCTTTCATTTTCAGTCTATTTGTGTCTTTGTATCTGAAATCAGTGTCTCTCTTTTTTTTCAATTCCAGTATAATTAACATCCAGTATTGTATTAGTTTGACATGTACAATATAGTGATTCAGAAATTCTGTACATTACTCAGTGCTCATCATGATAAGTATACTCTTAATCCCTTCACCTGTTTCACCCATCCCCATCTATGGTCACCATCAATTTGTTCTCCAAAAGTGCCTGTTTTTTTGTCTTTTTTTTTTCCCCTTGTTCCTGTTTTTGTCCCTTAAATTTACATTTGAATGAAATTGTATGACATTTATCTTTCTCTGACTGACTTATTTAAAGTGAGTCTTTTTTGGGGCACCTGGGTGGCTTAGTCGGTTAAGCATCTGACTTCAGCTCTTGTCATGATCTCGCAGTTCTTGAGTTTGAGCTCTGTTTTCGGCTCTGTCCTGACAGCTCAGACCCTGGAGTCTGCGTTGGATTCTGTGTCTCCCCCACTCTCTCTGTCCCTTCCCTGCTTGTGCTCTCTCTCTCTCGCTCACTCGCTCAAAAATACATAAGTAAACGTTTAAAAAAAGGATCTCTAAAATGTGACAAGCCACTCTCTCTTACTTTCAAGATTCTTTTTTGGGGAGCTGAATTCCAAAAGATTGATAATAATTTATCTCAGTGTGGGTCTCTTTTCTCTTGATCATTCTTGGAGTTTGTTGTGGCTGGCCTTTGGATTTGTGGTGCATGTATTTCATCAAAATTGGGAAGTTTATGGCCATTTTTTCTTCACATGTTATTTCTGCTTCCTCTTGTCTCTTCGCTTTCTGAGACTCCCATAATGTGTATGTCTTTCTTGTTAATGGTGTCCACAGTTTTCATAGGTTCTGTTCACTGTTCTTCATGTTCTTTTTGCTGCTCAGATTCAATAATCTTCCTTTTTTCATCATCTAATTTGCTGATTCTTTCTTCAGCCTGCTCTGTGTCTGTTGTTGGGCACTCTGGAGAATGATTCATTTTTGTTATTTTACTTTTTCACTCCAGCATTTATGTTTACTTCCCTTTAATAATTTTTTTCTTTACTGATATTCTTTTGGTTTATACATTGTTTTCCTGGTTTACTGTAGATTTTTTTTCTTGTTTTTTTCCTTAGTATATTTAAGACATTTTAAAGTTTTTGCCTTGTAAATCTGATATCTGGGGTTCCTCAGGAATGGTTTGTGTTAATTTGTATGTTCCTTTGTTTAGGCCATACTTACCTCGTTTTTCTTGTATGCCTTGTGATGTTTTGTTGTTGTTGAAAGTGGAGCATTTGAGTATGATAATGTGGTAATTCTGGAAGCCAGATTCTATCCCTTATTGAAGTGTTTTGCTTTTTTAACTGTCAAAGGTTATTTAGGTAATCTCCAAATCTGTATTTCTAAGAGTCTGTTCCTTGTTGTGTAAGCTCACTGAGGTTTCTATCCTTAAGCTTTTGTTCACCTCATGTGGTGTCACAGGTTTCCTTGACGCCAGGAGCCAAAACAAACAGAACACAAGGAAAAGGAAAAACCCAAACAAACACAGTACACACATCCACAGCCACAAAACAAATCCCTCTCCCGGTCTTTGTATTGACTCCATACTGAGAAAGTCTTTCAATACTTATCCATACTTGCACTGAGCTCAGAGGTCAGCCCAGGGTGAAACTTTGGGTCTTAATCAAAGACTTTTCTGTCTTTTCATGTCTTTTCTGAGCATGCATCTTTCTCTGAGCCTATGTGTGGTTTTCTAAACTTTCCAAGATGAATGAGTATTTTTGAATGTCTTAATGTCTCAAAGAATCTCCCACAGCTTTTGCTTCCATGCCTTGGGCATTCTGTTGTGTATCTGAACCAATAATCTTTTACTGTACACATCTGTGTTTTGTTAGTTTACCTTGTGGTATATTTGAGCCATATCCTATTTTTCAGTCTGTGTTACCAGGTAGGTTAAACAAGACATAATCACTTTGCATCATTCCTTCAGGTAGCCCTCAGATAAATTAGATACACATAGTAATTTGCTAGTGAAGTCTGTTCTGCTTCCTTCTGAACCAAGGACCAGTATCTCCTACTCGGAACATGGGCTACTGTCATTCTAAGAATATAACTGCTTTAAGATTCCCAGGCTTTAAAGTGGTCAACTTATTGGAGACAGTGTGGAGAAGGGCAAATGAAAACTCCATAAATCTTTTGTCCTATTTTTAAGTTGCTTTTATTTTTGGCTCAGCGTTTTTTTGGTTGCTGTAAATATTTGAATGTTATTTTTCTAACATTAGTTCTGAGAGTTTCTGCTTGTTTTTTCATATTTCTGCCAGGGCAAGAGTGCTTGGAGCTGCCTACTCTGCCATTTTCTTGATGTCACTCGTCACCTTCATTTTTTTTTTTAATTAAAAAAATTTTTTTTATGATTATTTATTTTTGAAAGAGAGAGACAGAGCATGAGTGGGGGAGGGTCAGAGAGAGGGACACACAAAATCTGAAGCAGATTCCAGGGTCCAAACTGTCAGCACAGAGCCCAATGCAGGGTTCGAACTTGCAAACCACGAAATCATGACCTGAGCTGAAGTTGGACACTTAACTGACTGAGCCACCCAGACGCCTCTTGTCACCTTCATTTTGAAATGATAGCTTTACTATATATATGATTCTGTGTTAGCAGTTTTTTTTTTCGTTTGAGCACTTTGAATATGTTATCTCACTGTCTCTGACATCTATTGTTTCTGAAGAAGAGTCAGTTGTTAATCTTACTGAGGTCTCTTGAAAATGAGGAGTGGTTTTTCTCTTATGGTTTCTAAGATTTTTTCTTGGTTTTGGCTGTCAGTATTTTTACTATGATATGTCTGTGGATTTCTGCATGTACAGTCCATGGAGGTTTTGTGCTTCTTGGATGTTACATTAATTTTTTTCATCATTGTTTGGTAGTTTTCAGTCATTATTTCTTTGAATATTTTTTCTGTTTCTTTATTCTCTTACCTCTCCTTCTGGTAGTTTCATTATGCTCTGTTGGTGTACTTAATAGTGTTCCACATTTTTCTGGGGCTGTTGACTATTATTACTCTTTTTTCTTGATTTATCTTCAAGTGTTTTCTTATTTTTGCCATCTCCTATTGAATATTCAGCTTCTCTTGTGAACTTTTTGATGCTCTTCATTTTGGTTGTTTTGCTTTTTAGCATCAGAAATTCCAGTTGGATGTTTAAAAATAACCTATATCACTTTATGGTGTTTTTTATTAGGTGAGACTTTGTCATGTTTTTGAAGCATGGTTTTCTTTAGTAATTTTTTATTGACTGCTTCTTCTCTATGTATGGATGACACTTTCCTCTTTTTACATGTTGTAATTTTTGTTGGAAAATGGACATTTAAAATTGTATAGTAGAGCAGTTTTGGATACTGATTCCTCATTACCCCATCCTCATTGTAAAATGTAAAATATTTTTAATATCTATTTTTGATTTTTAAAATTGTTTCATTTTTTAAATACTTAAATTTTTAAATCTAATTTTAAATTTATATATCTGGCATATGGATGGTTCTAACTCTTGGTTGTTATAAACAGTGCTGGTATAAACATGGGTATGCCAATACGTCTTCAAGATCCTGCTTTCTATTCTTTTGAATTTATATACCAAGAAATATTGCTGGATTATATACTAGATACCTTTTTAATGTTTTGAGCAGTTACCACCCTCCCAGCCAACCATACAGGTTACATCATTTATAGTCCCCCCAGTAGCGCACAAAGATTTCTGCTTACTCGTATCCATGCCAGTGATCTTTCTTTTTTCTCTCTCCCTCCCTCCCTCCCTCCCTCTCTCTCTTTCTCTCTCTCTCATTGCTGTTTTTTGTAATAAATGGAAATTTAAGAAGTACTCAGAGTGCTTTCTTGGCCGAAAGCCATTATTTTTACCTTTAAAAGATTGCTTCAGCTACCGTGGGGTAATATGTGAAGTATGAGAGCATGGCTAGAGTAGAGGAGTGCAGGGTAGAGTAGAGTGCCTAAAGCCTGGTGCTCACTTCTGCAAATAATCAATGTGTAGTGTTTATGTGGGTATACTTTATATTTAGATATGTTTATTTACTACTTTATGAAAAGAATCAAAATTAGTTTTGTAATATATTTTGGAAAAAATATAGCTAAAAGTAACATCAATTTTGAAATGTTTCACAATGTGAGCAATAGAGAATTATCTGGAGGAAAAGGCCAACTTTGTAAAACTTGGGTAAAATTTCACCATAATCAGGAAAACTGAACATGATCTGAATCTCAAATATTATACAATTATGTTGATATTTTTTACAGTTCTGTCCCTTTTTTTCCCAATGTGTGTACATTTAAAATAGAGGAAATAATGAAATATCTGCCGTTTGTCCTGGCTACTCTTTAAGTAAATGAACTGATTTTTTTATTCATATATACTTTCACTATACAATAATTTCCTTACACAGTAATAGCTTTTTCACTATACAATAATTTCCTTACTATAATTTCAATAAGTACATTTCTACTTTGATTTTCAAATTTAATTGCTTCACATTCTTAGTTTTTGTACCAAGGCACTATGATACTTTTTCATTTTCTGGAAAAAGTAAATTGCAACTGGTATGAAAGTTATTGTTTGTACTAAATATTTTTTTAGTTAAGTGAAAACAAAAAAAAATTAAAAACATTACCAATTTTTTACTGTAATTTTTTAGATTAGTTGAATATAATATACTTCATTTCTTATTTGATACTTATTATGTTTGATTATGATATAAGTGCTCTGATTTTAGGCCTTTGAAGATGATTTAATTGAAGCAAGAAAAGAAATTGAAGTATCACAGAGTAAATATAATGCTGTGTCATTACAGTTGAATAATAAACAGACTGAACTTATCCAGAAGGATATGGATATTACCCTTGTCAGGCAAGTATATTCAATTTCAAATGTAATATTATAGCACTGTCATTAGTTATTCAGAATGGCAACATATATGTTTATTATTAACACTCTAAAATGACAACAATAGGTCTTCTATGAAGACATATGTTTGTATATTGAAACAATCTGGATTTTATTTATTTAAAAAAATTTTTTTTTAACATTTATTTATTTTTGAGAGAGAGAGAGAGAGACAGAGCATGAACGGGGGAGGGGCAGAGAGAGAGGGAGACACAGAATCAGAAGCAGGCTCCAGGCTCTGAGCCATCAGCCCAGAGCCTGGCGCGGGGCTCGAACTCACCGACCGCGAAATCGGGACCTGAGCTGAAGTCGGACGCTTAACCGACTGAGCCACCCAGGCGCCCCGAAACTATCTGGATTTTAAATACCAAACTGGGAATCGTTAACTGAGACAATCAAGGGTTGCACAGGATTGGGAAGAGCATTCTTAAAGAGTGGTTTTGTTTCCATTTTTAATAAGCATAATGCATTCATTCATTGTTTCCTTCTAAAATTCCCAGCTGGGTATTATATGATATTCATTATTGTTATTTATAATAGGCAATATATGAAAAATCCAATTTTGACTTTTTATTTTATTATGTTCTACATAGGTTTAGTTTATGAGATATTCTTTCTATATCAAAATAGTTAATTTTGTAGTGCTATGCAGAAAGTAGGATTCCTTGAGAAATATGTTTTCAAGTGTTTTGAAAGATTTTAAACTACCTATTAATTTATTTCATTTACCTTTATCAGAAAACGATATTAGAATAAGTCATAAATATGTAGGTATATATGCATGCATATCACATATATATGTTATCTATATATATATATACATGCCTACATTATATACATGTGTGTATGTATGTACATTTTTACTTAAACTAATTAAAGTAATCATACAAAGTTGGGGCACCTGTGTGGCTCAGTCCGTTAAGCGGCTGACTTCGCTCAGGTCATGATATCATGGTTCCTGGGTTTGAGCCCTGCATTGAGCTCTGTGCTGACAGCTCGGAGCCCGGAGGAGCCTGCTTCTGATGCTGTGTCTCCCTCTCTCTCTGCCCCTCTCCCACTCACGCTATCTCTCTCTGTCTCTCAAAAATGAATTAACGTTAAAAAATTTTTTTAAAGTAATCTTACAAAGTTTTTCATATACCTTTATAAACAATTTCATCCTCTGGTGGTACTACTGTGTATATATGTGCATACATATATATGTGTATATATATATACACACACACATAAACTATTTACATATGTAATATTATATATAAACACTATGTATTTCTGTTATGTATAATAATATTGTGTGGTTAAAACCTGATATGTAAATATGTATTTATGTATTATATATTTATATATATAATATGTAATATATATGTAATATATATGTGTACATATATGCATTATGTATATGTACACATATGTATTGCATAAATATACATATATGTAATATATGTAATATATACATATGTGTGTGTGTGTGTATGTGTATAAATTTATTACCTAAGCAAAAATTCATTGTGTTACAATTTAAAAATCTTCTTATTAATAGGGTTGAGGAAAAGTATAACATTTATAGGTGATAGACTGATTGGCTTATCTATTCATGGTATAATTATTTTTGAAGACTGTAATTTGATGAAATCAGAAAAGTAATTTTACATAGTTATAGAATCTTAGATTTTTAAATTTTTTTTTTTTACATTTCATTTATTTTTGAGAAACAAGTGAGATAAAGCGTGAGCAGGGGAGGGGCAGAGAGAGGAGACAGAATCTGAAGCAGGCTCCAGGCTCTGAGCAAGCAGTCAGCACAGAGCCTGATGCCAGGCTTGAACCCACAAACCGTGAGATCATGACCTGAGCTGAAGTCGGACGCTCAACCGACTGAGCCACCCAGGTGCCCCTAGAATCTTAGATTTGTAAGAAATCTTAAAATTGTCATTTATCCCTGTCTTCTTCTCAATAAGATAATATACCTTTTGGTCTTTGCTTGACACTTTTAGTTGATAAGTTTCTCGTTACTTTTCAAGACTATTCTTTTCAGTTTATATTGTTAAAATTGAACATTGTTCAGTTGAGTTAAAGTTTGATTTTTTTTACAATATCCACCCATTAATCTTGAATCCTTATTTAGAAAACCTCAGAGACAATCTAATCTCTATTCTATTGCATAGATCTTGAAATAATAGAAGATATCTTTATCAATAACTTTATCTTTTCATTGTTTAACTATTATTTCTCATAATTTTTCATGTTATATACTTTGTAGATGTTACACTGTTTGGGGTTGCATTTCTGAATGTGTTCCATATCATCAGTATCTGTATCATCAATATTTTTCTTAAAATGTAGCACTGATAACTGCACAAAATATTCCAATGATGACCTTTCCCTTTTAGAGTATGATTCAGATGGAACATGGGACATAATCTAGGATGCAGTGTAGTGTTAAGTGCATGGCATTTGAATAATTACATTTTCTACTAAATTTTGCCCCTTTGTATACTTGAATTTAGTGTATTGCAAGAGCTATAAGCTACAGTAAATAAGGCAGTAATATCCACAGATGGGCATTTTATTACACTATGGTAAAAGAAAGGACCATGTGTAATTTTAAGAGCTTGACTGTAAGGGCTTATAGAGGTGGAGTTGGAAGTTTGGAGCAGAGGACTATGACTCAAACCCTCATTATAGGGTTGTAGTTGAGATGTCTGTAGTATTTTTCCTGAGTTGTCTGAATAAGTTGGGTGTATTATGTGTCTCCTTTCCTTTATAATTTTTACTTCTTAGAGGGGGATGGTGGTGATTATGATATACCAGTATCACTTTACTGAATCTGTATATTGCACAAAAGATGCAAAAAGCCATAATTGTGGGGAAAACGTTCTAGACACTTTCTTATTTGGATATACTTTTCTTTATTGATGTATGACAGAGTTGTCCAAGCTTTATTTCTTTATGGGTTTATGTCTTTGGAATTCATAATTATTTGTATATGTATTGAATATTCATGTCACTCACTATGATATGAAACATTGTTGTGAACTCAACCTCAAATGATTTTTATCCTGAATTAGAGTATAAATAAATATCAGTACTTATATAATAAGGTACATGCTTATAATGCATACAGAGCATCCAAATTTATAACTAGAACTTGCATAAAGTGCTAGCCAGTTAGGTTTCCTAACCAAAAGTTTTGTCTGAATAGCTAATGATTCTATAATTACATGGAGGGTGGACTAAATGGCTGCATGGATAGTGGGCTAAATTACAGGGACATAGGCTTAAATGAGTTGGGAATTTTTCTTAGAAATTACTTGTGAATCTCCTACCAAAAATTAAAAAATAAAAGTCAAGATAGTGCAGTCATAATTTGGATTAGAAATGTCAAAGCCAGGGCACCCAACTTCAGCTCAGATCATGATCTCACAGTTCATGGGTTCAGATCCCCCACTGGGTTCTGTGCTGACAGCTCAGAGCCTGGAGCCTGCTTCAGATTCTGTCTGGGTCTCCCTCTCCCTCTGACCCTCCTGCTCTGTCCTCCCCTGCTCATGCTCATGCTCATGCTCATGCTCTGTCTCCCTCTCTCTCTCTCAAAAAGAAATAAATATTAAAAAAAAAAAAAAAGAAATGTCAAAGTCAGAATCCTGAAATTGGATTGGTTGATACACCTGGATTGCTAGTTCCCAGACCCTTAGCAGAAGCAAGTGTAAATTATCTCTGTAAGATGATACAACAATTCTGTCCTCAAATTATATCCACAGTTTTTCAAATTAATATCCCACATATAGTCAGACATAGTAAGTATTAAGAATAAAAACTAAAGACCTAAGAACTGGACTTGATAGGAAAAGACCCAATTATTTGCCTATAATATAATTAATTTGCATAGAAAACTCAAAATAACTTACAGAAACACTTTTCAAATTAATAAGTGGGTTTATTTAGTACACTTGGTAGATGCAGTGTTAGTGAATAAAATTCAACTGCACTTTTATTTCAGCAAAAATTTAGGAAATGGACTTAATATATAGAAATAATATCATTTATAATATGACTAAATATATGAAGCGTATGTGTAATGAAAGCTGTGTGTTACCTCTGTGCAGAAAAGTGGAAAACATTACTGACACAAATAAAGGGTCTAATAGGGATATACAAAGTTCATGGTTTAGAAGGTTCAATATGATAAAGATGTCAATTCTCTCCAAATAGGTACTGAGATTTAGAATAATGCAGATTATCAACAACAGAAAACCATTACTACCTCCAGACCAGAAGGAGCAATGAGAGAAGCTCAAACCAGATCTTGTGAAAAGTCTGTCCTGGAGAGAGGTTGCCTATCAGATGTGTCTTTAGACAGGGGAACAGAGACACTGCCGACTGTGGTTCAGCATAGTGGGAGCCAGGGAAAGAAATACCTTGACACAATTTGTCTCCTTTACCCTCTCTAATCACCAGCCAGCACTTCTAACTGGTCAAATTCAGTCAGAGGCCGAGGACAAGGAGTGAGTGTAATGCAGTCTGTAGAGGCTGGCCTCTTAGGCTAGAGTATTAGAGAGTAGGAAGACATGATGAACATTGGAGAATATATGGTACATTCTCCATTACTGCTCTTTTCCTGGACATTTATTGCTTATTAAGTTTTTGGTATAAACTTTAGAGTAAACTTGCATATTTCTTGTTTGGTATTTCATTAGAGCATCAGATATACAAGTAAGCCTGAGAATTGACATCTTTATGATGCCAGTCTTCCTGTCCCAGAGGGTGGTATGCCATTCCATTTGTTTCAGTACCTTTGTATCCTTAGAAATTTGTTTTAAGTTTCTAATGAGTTTTGACATTTCTTGTTAAATTTATTCCTAGCTATTTCATGTTTTTGTTACTATTTTAAATGGGATATTTCCTTCCCCTGTAGTTTACAACTGATTTTCCTTTCATTGCTTATAGTTTTTTGCTGTACATGTTTTGATGTGCTATGATTTGGTGGGTAAAGTGTTCACAGTTCTTTTGTTTTTACTGTGAATTTCACTTTTACTTTTTTGCATGTAAATATTTTGCCTTGGATTCTAATTCTTCTGAAATTAATATTGCTGTTCTTTATTTTTGTTTACATTTTTATGATAAACAAAACAAGTATATAATCATTTAGGATAATGATACATGTGAATTATTAAAAATAATTCGTGCATAAATTATATTAAAAATAATAGTAAAAAGAAAAAATAGCTCATGAAGTATAGAAAAGTACAAAGAAGATAGAGGAAAAGTATTACACTTAAAATACAACTCCAGACAAGTAAAAGCCATTAAAATTTTGTGAGAATCATTCTAGATTTTTCTCAATTTATATTTATAGATTGAATATTAGGTGGATAGAAATTTTTAGATAAAAGGGACTATACTGAACGTGTTTTTTTAATAAGTAATAACTTCAGCTTTTTATGATATGATGGAACAATGAGACACTGATGTGAAATTGAGGGAATTATTAAACCTTTCTCTATAAAAAGCACTGACTCTCTCTAAAGCTAAGAAGGAAATGGCATGAAAAACTTTGGAGGTCAATCTCATTATGTATTTTTTTAATCCACATTTCATCTTTAGTTCATTTTGAGACCTGCTGTGTAAACTTTGGAAAATAGAACATACATTCAACCATTTTAACTCCTGATTTTGCAACTTGAGATATATGACACTTGTAACCAAAGTGACCAAAGATGTTTAGGATTAGTTCTGTATTTTGCTTCAGTGCTCATCACCTAACTTTTTACTTTTGATGTGTTCATTCCTTCACTCTATTTTGATTCACCTCAGGGGCTCATTTTTATTTATTTATTTATTTATTTATTTATTTATCTTTTTAAATATAATTTATTGTCAAATTGGTTTCCATAAAACACTCAGTGCTCATCCCAACATCAGGGGCTTATTTAAAAAAATTTTTTTAAACATTTTTATTTATTTTTGAGAGACAGAGACAGAGCATGAGCGGGGGAGGGGCAGAGAGAGAGGGAGACACAGAATCCGAAGCAGGCTCCAGGTTCCGAGCTGTCAGCACAGAGCCCCATGCAGGGCTCGAACCCACAAACTGTGAGATCATGACCTGAGCTGAAGTCGGACGCTCAACCGACTGAGCCACCCAGGCGCCAGGGGCTCTTTTTTAATAGGGCCTTCCCTGTTGCTAGAGTATGCTTTCTCCCCCATTGTCCTCGTATTTAGCCATGTGACTTATTTTGGCCTGTGAGACAAGAGTGAAAGTAATATATGCCATGTCCTAATGTTTTAAAAGAAGCATTGCTTGATTTGCCTTTGCTTTTCGTCCTCTGCCACCAGAATAGTATATTCCTAATATAGTCTGCTGCTGCAGTTTGAGTCTTAAGATAGAGGAAAGCCACATGTAATGTGAGCAAGCAGTAAATCTTTGTTTTTATAAACCATCCAGATTTTTTTAAACTGCAGGATAACCTAGAGAAGCTGCCGGAAACCCTCTGTCAGTCTTTGGTATCAAACTTGATCTCCACAGGGATATTCCTAATTTATCCCATGGCCCACTCAATCCCTTAGATAGCATCACTGTAACTAAAAAATCACCGGATTTATCTTTCAGGAATCCAGTATTTTTAACAGCACTTGACATTCTTGAGGAAATGTTGTCGGTTCTCAGAGCTGTCTCAAGTCTCTCATACTCTCCTTTACTCCTTTTTATCTGTGTCTACAGGAAATTCTCAAGTTTGAACCTACCAATTAACTTTATTTTCCATAGCTTTTATTTTCCTTACAACTGTAATTATGCAGTTTGATGTTATTATGGTATCTTTCCTTTTTAACAATATCTCTTTATGTTATCCTTTTCATTTCATCCATTCAACAACTGTCTTATCCCATATATCCTAGCAAACAGAGCATGAGGGAAGGATTAAGTCCTGATTGCTTACTTAGGAGATTCAATTCCAGGGGTAAGTGAGTGAGAGAAAGAGAGAGAAGAATGAGGCAGGCAAGGATAAAGAGTAATTCAAGGAAATGCACTATTGTGCTGGCTACTGCTTTGTGATGAACCATGAAGAGATAGCAGGTGCACTGAATTTGCTACCCAGGGTGATTCTGAACAGGCTGTAGGAGAGAAACGATGCTCTAGAGCAATCCATCGGATGGAAAAGGAAAACAAGTCACCTGTCTGTTTTCTTCTTGTGTTTTGTCTTACATCGATAAAAGTTTGCTGCATATACCATGCCTGTGTTGTAGCATTTTATCCTAATCTGGAAATGGTACAAGGAGACAGTGCACACGCTAGGCATGCAGCTGGTTGACTTCAAGCAGTGGAGCCAGATGAGCTGTATAAATTTCATAGGCTTAAGTGGCAGTTAATAGGCTGAGACAGAGCAAGGGAATGAGAGTCCAAGAGGCAGGTATAGACTGAATCTGGAAATATGCATAAGATGTATATAATACACCAACAACTACAATAAGGGACAGGAATTACCTTAGGTGCTCTGTTTGTAGTAGTGAACAAAAAAGTTCCTACCTTCACAGAGGCTTTATTAAGATCATCTTTACATCTTGTCTTTCTATTGATAATTTAGAGAAGTGTGATGATTTCTTTTTTATACATTTTCGAGACCTTCCTTCTAATTCCTTTAGTAATTTCTACTCAGAGGTATACTTTTCCTCCGAGTATGTACAATAAACTTTCTTTTTTCTTAATTCTTAGTACTCCCCTTCTTTAGTAAGTCCAGTTTGTTTTTCTTTACTTGTTTTCAAACGAGGAAAGATCTAGACAAATTAAGTGTTTGCTAGTGGTCCAGACATGTGCCTTTTGTAAGCTTTATTGCTTACTTTTGATACTAATCAAATTCCACATTTCGTATTTGCAACAATGGTGTACATCCCATTGCATCTACTTTTCAAGTAGAAAGAAGAGAAAGAAACTTATCTCGATAGTGTAAGATTATGCTTCCATTCCACTTACTGGGAGTATGCCTAGGACATAGCATGGGATGAGAGACAGGGGTATGCTATTCCCTTAGTTGATTTTTAATCCTCAGGTGCCTCATAGTGTGAGCATTTCCCTATTCTTGAGTATGTTTTTTTCTGACTAAAGATACATATATTTTGTTCCACATGACCCTTAAATGCAAGCCAGCTACTGATCTTCTCTTTAAGAAATAACAAATATTTCTAGCATTGGAAGAGAAGTAAATTTGCTGTGTTTCACATTGCACTGAAAGATGGTATATGTTTTCTCCTCATCATGTCCCCGTTCTAAATGCAACATTTACTTGGGTTTCCAAACATATATCTTGACTATATACTGAGATAGAATTTTATTATACATCTATTGCCTATCTTATTTGATAATTTTTACCAGTATTATTCTGGAAACAGCAGTACTCAGCAAGCATTCTTACTATGGGTCTCTCTTCCCCTCCTCATGTGAGCATTATATATCCTGCAGGCATTGCGCCATTATTGATTCTCTTCTCTCTCCTCTCTCGTTTTTGGACTGTTATTTACTGCAGGTTTTAGTTTTTTTAAATAAATAGTTTTTTAAAATAAGTTACAAAAAGATGATGCTATAGTCTGAATGTATCCACCCAAAATAATATGTTGGAATCCTAACGCCTAATGTGATGGCATTAGGAGGAGGAGTTTTGGGGGATGCTTAGGTCATGAGGATAGAGCCCTCATGAATGGGAATAGTGTTCTTCTAAAAGAGACCTCCCCGAGCTGCCGAATGTCTGTCTACCTTGTGAGGATACAAGAAGTCTCTGACCCAGAAGAGAGCCCTGACTGAGCACTCTGATCCCTGACTTTCAGACTCCACAACTATGAGAAATAAGTTTCTGTTGTCTGTAAACTACCCAATGTATGATATTTTGTGATAGCGGCCTGAAAGGACTGAGACAGACAGTGTATGTTCATGTATCTCTATGGATGGAGGGATTGTTGTGCTATTTGGAAAACAATATTCCAAACTTCTAAAAATAGAGCTCATTTCTCCCATATTAATATTTATCGTCTTCAACAACTGTTTGCATATCTCCTTTGTTCCTTCTTTTAAGACTTACCTTATAGAAATTAATTTTTAGTTTGAGGTTATAGTTTTAAAAAAGTTCCATTAAAAAATACAGTCTCCAGAATACATATTATAATGTGTTGTTCTGTGAAATGTATTTCTATAAATATTTTTCTCTTCAAATTGAATATACAAAATATGTTGCAGTTTTATGTGATCTGTTTCACATGGGATTCCCTACCATGGAACTCTGGCAACCCCTATACCAGGAAGTAGGGTTTTCCTGGACCCTTAGTGCCATCATTACTACCACTACCAGTTCATTTGTTCTCCTCCTTACCAGTTGCACCCGGGATTGGTTGGAATCACTGGTTTTCATCTTGTGTTCTCCTTCCTTCTACCTTTTTTTTTTTTTTTGCCTTATCTTTTCCTTCAGTCTGGATTAGAAGAGTCACAGGAATCCCAGCCCAGATCTCTGAGGTTGCAAACTAGTGGTGCTTTAAGAAACTTTGGTTTGAAATTTAATTTGCCTTTTGGGATTCCTTTTAATGCATCTGAAGTTCTGTATAATATGCAATGAAAGGCTGACTTACCCTGTATTCAAAACTGATAACTATTGTTGGCATCAGTACTTATCAATTCTTGGAACTGAAGTGTAACTTAATTTCAATAAGAAGGTGGTGCTATGTCTGTATATCCAAGGTTTTTATTACTATCAAGCTATAAAAGAAAATTGATAAGTATTTGGCTTTGAAAGTCATAGTAGTTCTATCAATACTTTCTAGGTGTATGTGATAAATATTAAATACTTTATATGTTATTTCTTTCATTAATATGTTTGCCTGCAGTAAAAAATAATAGATAAAAAAACTGGAAGACGATCTATAACTTAGATGAACACAGTTATTTAACTGAGATGGTCTTTATTCATGCTTGTCCCTGTTTATGGCTCGCTTTGCACAGGAAGGAGTTGCAGGAGCTGCAGAACCTATACAAACAGAACAGTGCACACACAGCACAGCAAGCAGAGCTGATCCAGCAGCTCCAGGTTCTGAACATGGACACACAGAAAGTACTGAGGAATCAGGAAGATGTCCACACAGCCGAAAGCATATCATATCAAAAAGTATGCTTCTATTCTGTCGTAAAAATGTAAATTTATATGGATGCACTTATACAAATATATAGAATTCAATTTTTTTTCAGATTTCAACATTTCTTTATTACTACTCCCTTTTATATATGTTTCTTCAAAATTAAAAATGAAATACAGCTCAATTTGGTAATATTTAAAATTTTGTGACTTTTCTATATGACTGTTAAAGTTGAAACATTTAAAATATAGATGCAAATTTACTCTGTAGGATATTGTTTTTATAAATTGGAATTTCGATATCTACTATGAAACATACTGTGACTGTAGCCCCCAAACCAGAAAGGATTTGGGGAATGGAATTTCTCAGCCTTCTATTATGAGAAATCACTCCTCTGTTATGATTATAGTTTATGACCTAAAGCAGTCTTTCATTATAGAATTGTGCATTGTTTCATTGGCAAATCTGCACAGACACAAATGGGTATGCTGAGGAGGGCTTCAGAGTCAGTATTTTCCAAGGATGTTTCTCTTTTTTGTCTGCTTCTTTTAAGTAGTCATTTTACTTTACAGTTGTTTTAGGAACCACTTAAGAAGGCTTACCCAGCTATTTAGGCATGCTGACTGACTCAGCAACAATAATTATGGCTAGTAATTAAAAAAACCACCTTTATTGAATTCTTTATGTTTTGTGTAGTGTACCAAGTTATTTATAGAAATAATTTGGTTTCTGTATAGGTCAATCTCATAAGATTGATTTTATTCCTTTTTAATAGTTGAGGCAGCCAAGGCTTAGAGTGGTTAAATAGTGCAATCTGTGTTGTTGTTTTCTATTTAACTCCCTCTTCTAAAAAAGGACCATGAAAATCCAATACCTATAATTAACATTTTTATGTTAGTAGTAATAGTAAATAACTATTAAGTAAACGTTAAGCACTTATTTTTAAATAATGCTTTGGAACAGTGGTTTTCAATCTGTATTCTGTGTTCCTCTAGAGTTTCCCTCAGGACGCAGATGATAACGAGGGAAAGGTAGCGCCTGTTCTCTCCACTTAGAATAGAGCCGCTTCCTCTTTTTGTTCTGTATGGTGGGGTTGCCTATTTTGCTTTTGCCTCCAAACCAGGCTCCATTGCTAAAATGACTTGGAGAATTGGATCTTATTAGTAACTTTAATTTTTTCATCCTTTTCACTTGTATATTTACCTCAAATATTTCTTTTTCTTTCTTAATTTTTGCTTAAAAGCCCCCCACCCATGGCAATTTATATTCAAATACATCTTTAAGGTTGCTTGGTAATAACCTCATATCCCTTTTCTCTTATATGCTAGTACTTCTTTTACTCTTTCTACTCTCAGCAAGAAAGAACTTGGTAAAGAGGAAAAAAAGCAGTGTTTCCTTGGCTATTTCATTTTTCAATCTTGTGTTCTAAGAATTTTTTTTAGTTGCTTGACTAAAAATTTAAGACAAAATGTTTCAGCCTTAATTCTACTTTTTGGCTGATTTTCTTTAGCAATCCCTACATAGAGCAACCATCTCTTTTATAACCTACTTGAGAACTTTTGTAGATTCTGAATCATTTCACACAATTGAATACTTAAACATTTTAAATTAAAATAAGTATTACCAAAGCATTAGATGCTTGTGATAAATTCTTAAATAATACAGAAGTGTATGAAATAAAAATATAAAGTATTCTGCCTGCCTACCTGAAGCCCTTGCCCCAGAAGTAACCACTCTTAATATTTGAATGTATCTGAGAATTTCTCTAGGAGAACAGAATATTTTAAAATTATTTTCTTTGTTAATTATACAAACATTACAAGAATACATTATTATAAGAAACAGAAATAATAGTATAGAAGTCCTGATACTGCTAGTCTAACAGACTCGAATACCCTTCCACTCACCCCAATTCATTTCATCTGTCCCCAGGGATAATCATCTGAGTAGTCATTCCAGACCCTTTTCATGCATTAGATATTAGATGTGTGTGTACATACACACATAATCACAAATCGAGGCATGTTATAATTTTAATATTTATTAACATACACTGACTGTTCTTTAACTTGTCTTTAACTTGTTCTTTAACTTGTCTTTAACTTGTTCTTTAACTTGTCTTTAACTGTTCTTTAACTTGTTCTTTAACATTTTCAAAAATGTGCATTGGATGTATTTCCACGACAATACATAGAGTTCTGGCTCTCCTCCTGCTCCTCTTTGTCCTCCAGCATGAACATATATAGTGTGGATTTATAATTTGATGATTATTACGGTCTTCCTCTCCAACTTTTTGTTGTTACCAACTTTCTCATAGAAGGAGATGTTCCCCATCTCTTCTATAGCATCATTTCCTTACTGGACCATTCCTAACCACATATAAACAGGCCGTTATGTCTCTGATCTGGGGAAAAGAACAAAACAAACAAAAAAAACCATGTATTGACCCCCACTATATATATATATATATTCCTTCCTTCTCTTCCTTTTCCTTTTCCAGCAGTATTCCTTGAAAAACTTAAGTTTTCTTGAAGTTCACCTCTCTTGTTCTCTCTTGAACCAACTCCAGTCAAGTTTTTACCCCTTTCATTCACTCTTCTAAAATTTCTCCTCTCAGAATTACTTGTGACCACCACATTGCTCAATTCAGTGATCATATATCAATCCTCATTTAATGTATCAGCAACGTATGTCTTAGTTGATGACTCGCTGTTCCTTGAAATACCTTCTTTCCCCCACCCCCTCTCCTGACTTGCAGTGCACTACAGTTGTATAGTTTTCTTCCTTCAATTCTAGCTGTTCCTTTTCTGTTTCTTTCACATCTTTTCCTAGTCTCCATGTTGTCTAAATGTTAAAATGTCCCAGGCCCTAATTATAGGATGTTTTTTTCCTGTGTTTAAATTCACACCCTAGGTGATTTTATCCAGTCACCTAGGCTTTCAAAATCATAATTGTCCATATGATGACTCCCACATTTGATTATCTACTCTGGATGTCTTGTGTGAACTTTAGGAAAGATATACATACATATATATCTATATATGTATATCTATCTATATATATATATATACACACACACATATATACATATATACACACATATATACATATACACACATATATACATATATACACACACATATATATATTTTTTTTTTGAGAGAGAGAGAGAGTGCAAGCAAGCATGAGTGCTCCTGTGCCCAAGTATGAGCGAGGGAGGGGGCAGAGGGAGAGGCAAAGAGAGAATCTTAAGCAGGCTCCATGCCCAGTGAGGAGCCCAGTGTGGAGCCCAATGCAGGGCTTGATCTCACAACTGTGAGATCATGACCTGAGGCAAAATCAAGTCAGACATTTAACCAGCTAGCTGAGCCACCAGGCGCCACTAGGAAAGAGTATATCTAATTGTGTGCTTAACATTTTTTAACTTGTGTGCCTAATAAGCATCTCAGATTTCACACCTTCAAACTAAGCTATTGTCTGCTTTGCCTTCAATACATGTCTGAAATTCTGCTACTTCTACTACCCCTGTTGTCACCATTCTGTCCAAACCACTATCATGTTTCACATGAATTCTTGGAATAGTTTCTCACTTTATTTCTTTCCTCCTGACCTTATCCCCTTTGAGTCCATTATCAACACAGATGTCAGGATGTTCTTGCTAAAACTTAGTAAGTCCTTCCTTCCTTTACCTCCATCCATTGGTTTCCTGTCTCATGAAAAATAAAACTCCAAGTTCTTGCTATAACCTGAGAGACTGTACATGATCTGGCTCTTCATTACCTCTCTGATCTCATTTTTGCAATCTCTTCTCCTTAATCTCTCCACTGCAGCCACACTTAATTCTGTTTTTTTCCCTTGAGCATCCAAGTATTCTTCAACCTCAAGTTCTTTGCATTTGCATCCTCTTCCTGAAAGCTCTTCCCCCTGATGTCTGCATAGGTAACCTTTTTACTACCTTTATTCTTTACCTCTTACAGCTTAAAATCTAGTTGATCACTGATAGTTGAGTAGCAGGAGTAAGATGATGTTGTATGTATGTATGATGTAAGTAATGTATGTTGTAATAGCAGAAGTACATAGCTTGGACCTTTTCCTATGTTTAGGGATAAGAGACTCCCTTTGATGAAGTGATATATGTGATATTTATTCTGAGAAGATAAGAAGACATCAGTGAAGCAATTTAATTTCTTATAATTCTTCTTATATGAAATCTACCTTAAGTCATAAATTCCCTAGTTAATGTCTTTACCAAATTGGGAGAAGTAGAGCTTATCAAACTCTAATTTGGAGAATTTTGAAACCTTATGCATGTTTCCCCAGGATTATGACAATGCTCCAAGAATCATTCTAGATAATGAGAGGTTTAATGGGAATATATTGTGCTTATGAATAATATAGAGGCAGGAAAAAAGAGCAAACTGACATCTGATGCTAAAGATCTGGCTTAATTTCCCTATTTAGTCTATTTCTTGTACTCTCTTTTCTCTACTTTTTTTTTCTTTTCTCCACTTTGAATTCCTGTTTCTTCCAACTTGTTCCTCAAAAGTTACTTCTTAGAGGTGCTGTGTAGGAAACTTAACTGATTTTTTACTTGATACTCATTCTGAAATTTTAATTCTCTTTGTGGTATTTTAATTTTAAAGTAATTTTAGATAATTATAATTGTTCATTCATAAAGTTTTCATTAGTATACTCACCTACACTCAATTCAGAAGTCCTTGATTATTTATATTTTGTGAATTTTGCCTGAAGTTAGTAGATACTACATTTAATTTTTCTTTGGTAGTCTATGTGTAAATAATTACCCATCAAAACACAGAAAAAACCTTTTATAATTCCATCTCCCAGAGGCAAATGCTGTTTAACATTTTGAATATTTTTTCAGTTTTTTAAAGTGCATTTTAACATATCTGTGGATACACTAATATCTTTTATTTCACATTATAGTAAAACAATATCATGACATATAACTATTTTGGGAATAGCAATATATTTAACCATATTTCCAGTGTTGATCATGTATGTTGTTTAAATTTTTTACTATTATAAATAAAGGTGCAATAAACATTTCCTTGTTGTCAGTTCAGACTATTAGTATTCATTAGAGAGTATGGAATATGCAGACACACACACACACACACACACACACACACACACACACACACACACCTCACACCCAGGCCTAGGAAACCATTCCTTTTATGAAAAAGCTAGTAACATCATATTAATGCTTTACAGTTTACTCTTAGTTCATACATAAAAAAGCCTCATTTAAGTTATTAAATGTTGAGAATGCACAGGACATCATGAAGTTTGAAGGGGACCTGCCGGCCACATGAGAGATGATCAGTAAATGTTAAATTATTGAACCTTAAGGAGTTGTCTGCAATGATATACCACTTTGGATAATGCAGTTTAAAAATCTTAGATTCTTATTTGAAAGTAAGAGTATTTTCAAACTTTGCAGGCATATTTTTCTGTCTTAATTTAAATATTCTAGTCCACTTAATTTTTAACTATTTGGGTGAGTAAATAGTTCTAAAGTGGTAAAATATGGAGAAACTAAGAAGACAAGTAGAAAGGCCATCTAGTTGGAGCACAATCATAAATAAACAATATAAGATTTTATGATAAGCCAAGGAGAATCTGTGTTTCCATTTACACACATTATTTTAGAAACACATGATATAGGCTGAGGCACAATGCAAGTCATATCCAGCAACCATATAGTAATAGTGGTGAACATTTATTGAGCTTATTGTGTATTAGCAACTGGGAAAATGCCTTTTGTGTCACTAAGTCTCACACCAACCCTATGTGGTATATTATTATTATTCCTTATTGTTTTATAGATCAAGTATTGAGGCTTAGAATATTGTTTAAAGATGGTAGAATTCAAATCTAGGTGATCTTGCGTCCAGAACCCACAATCTTAAACTCTATTACAAAGCCCACTGTATCATTCAGTTATACATAAAATAATGTGGTCTTAAACGTTCTGTAAATAGATTCTGTAAACTTGCATCATTCATTCTCATCAAAATTCTTTTAATGTTCAGTAACTTTATGTTGGGAAATTTATCTTGATACCTAAGTTAAACGTTACTCAAAAGAGTTCATTGCTGGGTGCCTGGCTGGCTCAGTCAGAAGAGCATGTGACTGGTTCTCAGGGTCATGAATTCCAGTCCGATTTTGGGTGCAGTGCTGACTCCATTACATCCTTTTTGGTGAAGAGGGGATCCTCGCATGTTACTATCCTCTGTGCAAAGGGCTGTCATCATTGTTCTTCAGCCACTCTTTGTCCTGGTTATAAAAATGTAGTTTATTTTATTATGGTATGGCATGGCAATTTTAAATTTTTTTTTAATTAAAAAAAATTTATATTTATTCATTTTTGAGAGAGAGACAGAGTACGAGTGGGGGAGGGACAGAGAGAGAGGGAGACACAGAATCTGAAGCAGGCTCCAGGCTCTGAGCTGTCAGCACAGAGCCCAACACAGGGCTTGAACTCATGAACTGTGAGATCATGCATGATCTGAGCTGAAGTCAGATGCTTAGCTGACTGAGCCACCCAGGCACCCATGAGTTAGGTCTTCTTAATTTACTATTTCTCATGGAGTTTCTGTTTCCTCTGTGCTCTTTCTTTCAATTCTCTTCTCTTAACTCTTTTTTGTTTTTAATTTTTGTTTTCCCTCCATTTCTCCTCCTTTCTCCCATTTATTAAGTTGATTTATTCCATAATATTCATTCCATTATCAGGAAAGATAAAATTAGTTGCCCTCAGCGGTAAATTGAGGGGAACCTGAAAGGGAGACAAAGGTGAAGAGAGAAAACTGGAAAAAACTTTGAGCCCAGGGAAGAGGTGAAACATATTTTTCCAGAGGTACCCATAACAAATCATTAGTCTTATACACAAAACCTAATAATGTGGAGGGCTCTTCTGGAAGAGACAGGCCCATCAAAATAAATAAAAGTAAGCTAGTGTGTTTTCTTCTGCTGAGCCTGTAGCCATTTATAAGTTTTAATTGTTTTTCTACCTTTGCACATCATTTATATACATGTGTGTGATATAACTATAGATAGAGATTGCATAACATTTATAATTTCTAGACCATCTAATATGTTTGGGATACTATATATGTGTTTTATCGCTTTTTGTACTATTTAATGATAATTATATGACACAAGCTAATATCAGTCTGGGAAAATAAGGAGTTAGCTGATGCATTCTTTCTGTTTAAACCGCATGTTAAATCAGAGTTTCTCTTCTCATTTTTCTGCTGCAAACAGATGTGGTTTTCTTTTTTTTTTTTTTTTTTTTAATTTTTTTTTTCAACGTTTGTTTATTTTTGGGACAGAGAGAGACAGAGCATGAACGGGGGAGGGGCAGAGAGAGAGGGAGACACAGAATCGGAAACAGGCTCCAGGCTCCGAGCCATCAGCCCAGAGCCTGACGCGGGGCTCGAACTCCCGGACCGTGAGATCGTGACCCGGCTGAAGTCGGACGCTTAACCGACTGCGCCACCCAGGCGCCCCACAGATATGGTTTTCAATTGTAGAAGTTATTGTCTCAGAGTAACAAATAGTATACTTAATCACTGAATAAGGAAAATTTTATTCTTTAGCCAAATTAGTCATTGGGTCACAGAGCATATGCACTTCCAAAATTGTAAAAGTTCATAAAGTATCTTGTTCCTTAACACTAATAAAAATGAGGGAAGGAGAGTACTTCAGTAGAAGTCCCTGAAAATTAAAGGACTTGGAGTTTGGTGTCCTGTTTCTGGAGATAACTTGCTTTCTATCCCCTAGAGATCCTCTTAACCTTTTAAACTTTAATTTCTTCAACAATAAACAGCATCAAGAATAGTAAGCATATTAAATTATTTATGGATTATAATGTACTTGTAAAGTGTATAAGGGAATGTATGATTAAATGTTTTTATAGGCCAGAATCTTGCAAAAAATTCTGATCCATTTCAGCTTTTTGGACTCTAAGGGGAAAGAAATTGTCAAGAAAAGGGCCTGTCTGAAGAGTACTCTGAACGATTGTTACTGCTAATAAAGTTACTAATTCCAGATGCTAAACCAAAGCAGATGAATTAATTTGTTATATTACCTAATTTACTCACTTGAGACTTTTTTGACTCACTCTACTGTTACTAATATTATTATTATTATTTTGCCAAGTTTACTGATGGCCTGGGGCCTAGAACTAACAATGGCTGCAGGGCTGTATTTGTGTCTTTTACTCTGCGTCCACAACTGAGTGGGCTTACTGCTGTTGAATAAGTGAAGTCCAATCAGCCATCAAAGAAAATAGGCAAGTAGGAGATGCGTATTTGGAATAAGAACCAAGGAATAAAAGAGTCTGTGCCAATTCCTGGAGCAGAGCTGGTCTAGATGATTTGTTCTGGGCCTTTTTGATTCTATTCCACCTGCTGCTGGGAAGGATGGATATTTTCAGAGAAAGATAGTTTGCCTCAGTATCTAGAGTTACATCAGATCAAGCCAGAACAACTTCTGAATAGGAGTGTACCTGTGTAAACTGCATGGCAGAGCAAAGTGGAGAACACAAGAGAGCAGTTAGTCTATTTTTACAGAGGCAAAAAAGAGGGGAGACGTGAGAGGAGACAAGAGAAAAGAGATTAAGACAGTGCCTTCTTTCATGTACGAATAGGCTCAGAGCCTTATATCTGTGAAGGAAGATCCCAAGACATGACACTCAAAGAAAATATACCACACCCTTGGCACTAATGGTCAGAAATTTATCCTCTGTCCTAACCACACACTATCATTCTTCCTGTACCTTGAGCAGTGTAAGGGGAACTATAAGTTTTGCTTTGTCAACACTTGATCAATGTTCATGAGATTCTCAAATATTTGAAATTTGTAAATTCTTTTTTTAAATATTTTGAAATTGAGGTATAATTTGATATTTGTAAGTTATTTAACATTTTAAATATCTTACTAATATTTGTTAGTATTATTTTCCTACAAAAAGATTAATTTGTATTGATTGGGTAAAAGCTGATTAGTATTATTAAAGCATACAAATAAGAGAGAAAGTAGTTAAATAATCTTTTAACTGACTCTGTTACTGCCCAACTACTATGCTGTTGGGCAGACCTTCATTTATTCTAGCTTCAAATGTCTCTAGAAAGTTTAGCTCTTGTCTCCAGATTTTGCTTTTTCCTTTTCTACCTGAACTCAATCATGAAAGCAGCAACACAGCATAGGTAGGTCACTATAAGGCCCACTCTGATCCCTTCATTGTTCCTTAAAGGCTGTCAGGTTCCTACTCTCTCTTCCCTTCTAGACTGATGCTCTCAACTGTGGAAAGGACATTGGACATACTCCCTGGTGTAAAGGTAATTGAGAGGGAAAGTACAGATTTATTTCCTGAAATTCTTTATAAATCATAAAGGCAACCCTTCCTTTGTAACAATTGCTTAGACTTTGGCTGTAAAGTGAAATGGGTTATTTGAAGTATCTACAATAATACAGTGGTACAATCCCTGATAGGACATAAAATGTATATTGAGTATATTATGTCAGAGTGGTTTGGAGGATCTTGTTTTTATGACAAAGTATGTGTCTGAGAAAAAGCATTTAGAGAAGTTTTTCAAACCTTATTAAATTTTAAACTTAAAAAAAATTGAAGTATAGCATACATACAGAAAAGTACTCTGGTGTCTTTTGTGTAGTTAAATTTCTTTCCATGAGGCAAGGCCAGCTAATGGAAGATTCCCCCAATCTTAAGTTGGGTGAGCAAACCTAAAGACCTAGTGTATTAGCTACATAATTTTGAGCTTGGGAATTTTGCAAACTCCCAAATTTGAGCAAAAAACCTTGGGGATTTTTGCTTTGTTATAAGATCTTACTACCTCACTGCTAGCCCTACTAAAAAACCCAAATATTGTGATTCTTAGGTCACTTTCCCAGTGTCATCAACAAATATACATATGGATTTTTTATGTAAATCAGTTATCACAAATTGAATTACCCCTTTTGTCACAATTTTAAGTTAGGAGTTTCATCACCAAGTAAGTTTATGAATACTGGAGGAATACCATTGTGAAACATATGTGACTCTGTATGAAACCACTTATATACATGCTACATACTGTCTCACTTTTAATAAACTCTAGTTTTAAATTTATTTAATTCATGTTGCCTTGAGTTAAAAAAAAATTTAAGTTATCTACCATGGCTTCAGAACATGTCTTCTATTTTATCACACTCTGTCGAAGGTCTTCAGTTATCCCCAGTTGCCTACAGGAACAAGCGCACCTTCCTTAATCTGGTGTTCAGGAGTCTTTACATTCTGTCTGTTGTCTTACTGCTTGACTGTCTCTTGCTATTCCTTCTGCCTCCTCCTCCCCTGTTGGCAGCAGTAGATGCTAATTTATACTAAGTGGGACTATATTAGTCAAACTTAATGAACTCTCAATGAAAGACTCTTGGTTTTTCCTTTTTTTCTTTCAAATGTATATATTGAGTTCAGTTGGGTTGATATATCTTATGCTCCCTGTCTCTTCTTATAACAGTACAAAATGTTTTCACGTTTCTGCCACCTGCAGAATGACTTTTTGTTTCCATTCAATTCCTATAATAGTATTATGGCTCAGTTCAGGTCCTTTCTTTTTCATAAAGCCCTCTAATATAGCTAAGCTTAAAGTGTTTTCACCCGCCTTAGGAATTTTAGCATGCTTTTCCTATATTACACTGGCTAATAATACATACTGCCTTTTTAATATCAATTGTAGTTTTATATTGATATTTGATTATATTATTTAGTTTTCCATTTGTTTATATCTTGTTTCTGGAATATTAAAATCACTTGAGGGCAAGTATTATATCATATGTAGTCTTTATAGATATGTATATGCATGTGTGTATATTTACACAGACATGATTGTTTTATTGATTGTTAATAAATTTGGATCTATTTTTTGAAACAGCTTTACAATGAGTTACATATTTGCTTTGAAACCACAAAATCAAGTGAAGCTATGCTCCGGCAAAGTGTTGTTAGTCTTCAAGATCAGCTATTTCAAAAAGAGCAAGAAAATGCTAAGTTAAAAGAAAAGCTTCAGGAATCACAAGTAGCACCCTATCCTTTACCTCAAGAAAGTGATTCAGAACACTCAGAACAGGTGAGAGACGTTTTCTAAAAATGTTACCCAGTACAATATCAAATTTTCTCCTACAATTGACTGAAGCACATTTAAATAAATTTATATATATCAGAATGTAAGTGTTGGAAGATGGTTTTATATTGTGCTATTTTTTGTACTCTTTGTTGACATCAATGTTATGTATAATATGGATTCATATAGAAACGCATATAGAAATATAGGGTGGGGTGCCTGGGTCACTCAGTTGGTTAAGCATCTGACTTCAGCTCAGGTCATGATCTCATGGTTTGTTGGTTCGAGCCCCATGTCGGGCTCTGTGCGGACAGCTCACAGCCTACAGCCTGCCATGGATTCTGTGTCTCCCTCTCTCTCTGCACCCCCCAGCCCCACCTATGCTCTGTCTGTCTCTCTCTTTCTCTCTCTCAAAAATAAACATTAAAATAAATATAGGATATAACTGGCATAGTTATGATGATGAAACACTTGACTGAAATATAATAATGAACAGCAAATTAATAGGTCATGCCCATTTTGAGAATTTTAAATTGAATGAGGAAATGGAATGGAAAGAGTATAAATTGGAAGTCTCATAAAGTAGTTGCATAATGCCTGGTATATGATACTTACTACCATTTAGTCCCAATTTTGCCACTATCTTGATGTATGTTTTTGGACAGGACCTTTCTACCTACTTCCTGGTGCGATTCCAGCTTCTGAGGTAGTGCAAATGTAAAGATAAATATGCAGGTTCAGGAGTCAGGTAAACCTGGGATCAAATTACAGCCCTGCCTGTGAGCTTTGTGAACCTGAGCAAGCTTCCTACCTAACCCTTTAGCCAAAGTTTCCTCATGAACAAAAATGTTAGTGTTATTGCTATCTATATCATAGAGTTTTGTAAGCATTAATGAGAGAATGCATATCAAGTGCAGAGTTTGGCACATAGAAATGTTCAGTGATATCTCTTTAAGATAATCTTAAAGGTAACTTTCAGCTCTAAATATATAGTGTAAGGGGGTGCTTGGGAGGCTCAGTTGATTGAGTGTCTGACTCTTGATTTTGGCTCAGGTCATGACCCCAGGGTCCTGGGATCAAGTGTCATGGAGTCTCTGGGCTGAGCGTGGAGCCTGCTTAAGATTCATATTCTCAATCTCTCTCTCTCTCTCTCTCTCTCTCTCTCTCTCTCTCTCTCTCTCTGCCCCTTTCCCCTGCTCATGTGCTCTCTCTCTCTAACTAAAAGAAAAAAATTCAAAATATGTATATGTATTGAAAGAAAATAATCTCATTCCTGTAAGTTTATTTAAGTGCTAAGGCACTTGGCATTTCTTTACATTTTATAATGTATTAATTTAGTTCAGAAATGGAATTAACACAAACATATAATTGAGTACTTAAATGGTTATTAATGATCCTTTAACAGTAATTTTTGAATCTAGCTTATTTTGTCTTGCTAACAATTCAACCTTAAGGCAACAGTTTTTAATATAATATAATATAATATAATATAATATAATATAATATAATATATAATATAATATATAATTTTTTTAAGTTTATTTATTTTGAGAGAGAGAGAAAGAGCATGAGCAGGGGAGAGGGGCAGAGGGAGAAGGAGAGAGAATCTCAAGCAGGCTCCATGCTGTCAGCATGGAGCCCGACTTGGGGCTCGATCATGACCTGAGATCATGACCTGAGCTGAAATAGAGAGCCAGACACTTAACTGACTGAGCCACCCAACCACCAAGACAGCAGTTTTTAAATTTGTATTGTATTATATTACATTTTTTGGATAACAGGTGCACAGAATTAATCATAAAATTTGTATCATGGCATAGTATTATGTTACACACCTAGGCCTATTTTAGTTATTTTAATTTACTTGTTTGTTTATTACAATAAATGGCCTTTGTCCCATCAACTAATCCAAGAATAGAAGATGACTAATGACTTACATCTACTTGTATGCTCCTGCCCTATCTGGTACCCTGATTCTCTCACCAAAGTTAACCACTAAACTGTTGATATTTATTTATTTTGAGAGAGAGCAGGGAAGGGCAGAGAGAGAAAGGGAGAGAGAATCCCAAGCAGGCTCTGCACTAACAGCACGAAGCCCGATGAGGGGCTCACTCTCACAAACCATGAGATCATGACCTGAGCCAAAATCAAGAGTCTGATGCTCAACCAAGTGAGCCACCCAGACACTCCTCATTCTGATTATTTTCGTTTTATCGCCTTAAAATTATGAGGAAGTAATATGTTGTTTAGTTTTATAATTTATAAAAATACCATAATGTGTTGTTGCCTGGTTTGGCAGTTTTGATTTATCATTATGTTATTAAGATTCACTTATGTTGTTTGGCTTAGCTGTTTATTTATTTTTACTGATTTAAAATTTTCCATTTTATGTGATTATATCATAAGTATTTATACATTCATTTCTAGATAAGTGTTTGGGTTATTTAGGTGGAATATATATCCAGGAATGGAAATCCTGGGTTTAGAGTATAAAAATGCTACTTTCACAAAATACTTATTTTTCAAAGTGGTTTTCATAAATTTTACTCCACCCACAATATGTAAGAGATCTGTTGATTCCCATCCTCCTTAACACTTAGTATTGTCACACTTCTTAGTTTGTTGGCAACTAATTCAAGTATGATTTTTTATTTTGATCTTAATGTGCATATCAGTGATAAAAAAAATCTCTGAATGATTACTAGCCAAGTGCATGCCCTCTTCTGCAAAACTTCTATTTATGACTTTTATCCATTTTTCTGTTGGATTCTTATTGATTCATGAAAGTTATTTATGTTTATTTTTGAGACAGAGACAGAGCCTGAGCAGGGGAGGGGCAGAGAGAGAGGGAAACAGAATCTGAAGCAGGCTGCAGGCTCTGAGCAGTCAGCATAGAGCCCAACTCAGGGCTTAAACTCAGGAACCATGGAGATCATAACCTGAGCCAAAGTTGGACACTTAACCAACTGAGCCACCCAGGCACCCTTAGTTTTGCTTATTTTTAAACCTTACAGTATCTTTTTTTTTGTAACTGTCCTTTATCAGATTGAGGAAGTTCCCACTATTCATAGTTTGATGAAAGCTTTTTCATGAACAGGTATTGAATGTATACAACACATCTTTTAAGATGATAGTAAGGCTTTTCTCATTTATTCTGTTAACATGGTGAATTACATTGATTGATTTCAATTATTAATTTAATTTTGCATTCCTGAAATAAATCTAACTTTGTTGTAATGTTTTATTGTTTTTGTATATTGCTGAATTTGATTTGCTAATGTTTTGCTTTGGATTTTTACATCTATATTTATGAGGAATATTGGGCTATGGTTTTCCTTTCTTGAATGTTTCTTGTCAGATTTTTGTATCATAGTGATGCTGGTGTCCTAATAGAAATTGCAAAATATTCCTTCTTACTAGAAGAGTTTGGGTAAGACATACTGTTTCTTGCTTAATATAAACACTGAATGCTTTCCTTCTAAGGTAAGGAGCAAGTCCATTCTTTTCAGCACTGTACTGGAGATTCTAACTACTACAAAAAAAGGCAAGAAACAAAATCACCAATTATAAATAAGAAAGTGAAACTCTTTTTATTCACAGACAACATGAACATCTGTATAGAACTCTACTGAATCTATGGTAAAGCGCTTAGAAATAGTAAGTAAATTTAGCAGTGTTGCAAAATACAACATCACTTTATAACAGTTATATTTCTTAATATTAGAAAGAAATAATTAGAAATTGAAAAATTTTAAATACCATTTATAGTAACATCAAAGCCTATGTAATAATTAAGGATAGGGGGCGCCTGGATGGCGCAGTCGGTTAAGCGTCCAACTTCAGCCAGGTCACGATCTTGCGGTCCGTGAGTTCAAGCCCCGCATCGGGCTCTGGGCTGATGGCTCGGAGCCTGGAGCCTGTTTCCAATTCTGTGTCTCCCTCTCTCTCTGCCCCTCCCCTGTTCATGCTCTGTCTCTCTCTGTCCCAAAAATAAATAAAAAACATTGAAAAAAAATTAAAAAAAAGATAATTAAGGATAAATTTAGCAAAATACACACTTGATCTATACACTGGAAAGTACAATGGACATACATACATACATACATACATACATACATATATACATAAATGGACAGCTATGCCAAATTCATGAATCACAAGATAAAATATTGTTAAGATTCAGTTCTTCCCAAATTAATCATTCATTTTATTCCAATCACAATTCCAAGAAGCTTTCTTTTCCTTTCCTTTCCTTTCCCCTTTTCCTTTTCTCTTTTTCTTTTCTTTTTTTTTCTTTTCTTTTCTTTTTCCTTTTCTTTCCTTTCCTTTCCTTTCCTTTCCTTTCCTTTCCTTTCCTTTCCTTTCCTTTTCCTTTTCCTTTCCTTTTCTCTTTTCCTTTTCCTTTTTTCTTTTCCTTCCCTTCCCTTCCCTTTCTTTTCTTTTTCTTTTTGAGAAATATAAGCCAGTTCTAAGATCTGCAGGGAATGGCCAAGGCCAGGGACCTAAAAGAGCAAAATCAAGTTTCATAAAGAAAAAAAATTAGAGGAATTACACTATCTGATTTTTATACATATTTATCAGGCTAAAATAAAATCAAGATAGTGTGGTATTGGCATAATTATTGACAAAATAATTAGTAGAACAGAATAGAGTCCAGAGAAATACCCACTCATATATGTCACTTTATAGTAACTCTTGAAATGAGGATAGGGTAAGTCACTTTATTCTTTTTTAAGAATGTTCTGTATATTCTTGCTTTGTTGCTTTTTTATAGAAATTTAAAAAAAAATTCATGTTTGTTTTTGAGAGAGCATCAGTGGGAGATGGGCAGAGAGAGAGGGAGACACTGAATCCGAAGCAGGCTCCAGGCTCTGAGCTGTCCATACAGAGCCCAACAGAGTCTGCTGCAGGACTGAAACCCACGACTGTGAGATCATGACCTGAGCTGAAGTTGGATGCTTAACCAACTGAGCCACCCAGGCGCTACCTATGGAAATTTTAGTATCAGCTCATCAACTTCATAAATAAGCATTTGTTTAGAAATTGTTTCTAATTTAACTTGTGATTTTCTTCTTGCCCATTTGATAACTTAGATGTGTATTGCCTCCTTTTGAAATATTTAGGAATTTCTTTTCCCTGTACAGATCTTCCTTAACTTACAATGGAGTTACATCCCTGTAACCTAATTTGAAAATAATGTATGTTGAAAATGTGCTTAGGGCACCTGGGTGGCTCAGTCAGTTAAATGTCCAACTTTGGCTCAGGTGATGATCTCATGGTTCATGAGTTCGAGCCCCATGTCAGGCTCTGTGCTGAAGGCACGGAGCCTGGAGCCTGCTTCAATTTCTGTGTCTCATTCTCTCTCTGCCCTTACCCCACTCACACTTAGTCTCTCTCAAAAATAAACATTAAAAAATTTTTTTAATGAAAAGGAAAATATCCTTAATATATCTAACCTACCAAACACCACAGCTTAGCCTAGCCTATGTTAAACGTACTCAGAATACTTACATTAGTCTACAGTTGGGCAAAATCATCTAGCACAAAGCCTATTTTGTAATAAAATATTGAGTATCTCAGGTACTGAAGGTAGAAAACAGAATGGTTGTACGAGCATGGAATAGTGGTAAATGTTCTTGTGATCGATCATGTGGCTGACTGTGAACCGAGGCTCACTGTTGTTGCCCAGCATCGTGAAAGAGGATCCTACTGCAATATCACTGGCCTGGGAAGAGATCACAATTCAGAATTCAAAAATACAATTTCTATTGGGTTCACATTGCTTTCTCATTATCATAAAGTTGAAACATCATACGGCTGAACCATTGTAAGTCAGGGACAATTTATATGTGTTATTTCTATTCACTCTATTGTGGTCAGAAATAGTAACTGTGTAATGTTACTGTATTTGAAACTTATTGAGACTTGTATCACCAGAATATGGTTTATGTATAGTTGCAAATAATTTGTATTCTGCAGCTTTTAGGTGGAGTGTTCCTTAGATATCAATTTTAATTATGTCATTGTTGTTGATAATGTTCAGATCTTCTGTCTTTAATGATTTTTGTATTTAATTTTTTATTAGTTTTTCTGTCAGTTGCTAAGAGAGAGGTGTTAGAATCTCCCAATATGATTATTGATCTTTCTATTTATCCCTTTAATTTTATTAATTTTTGCTTTACATGCTTTAAAGGTGTTTTATTTGCTGTATACAATTCCTGATTATCATGTCTTCCTGATTACTTGAACTCTTTTAATTATAATAATATTCTGTTGACTTGAAACCCAATTTTATGTTAATTGATCCTATCCAACTCTTTAATGGTTACATTTTACGTGGTATACCTTTTTGCATCCTTTCTATTTCTTTCTATCTTTCTATGTTAAACATATGTCTTTATGTTAAAGTAGTAGGGTTCTGTGTTTTTTATTCATTATGGCAATTTTTTTCCTTTTCATTGCAGTGTTAATTCACTTAAAGTTAATAAAATTACAGGGGCACCTGGGTGGCTCAGTCAGTAAGCATCAACTTCAGCTCAGGTCATGATCTCCCTGTTCATGGGTTTGAGCCTTGTGTCCAGCTCTGTGCTGATAGCTCAGAGCCTGGAGCCTGCTTTGGATCCCTCTCTCTGCTTCTCCCCAGCTAACACTCTGTCTCTGTCTCAAAAACAAATAAACATTAAAAAAATAAAAAAAAAACATATACTTAAATGATTTAAAAAAATAAAGTTAAGGGGCGCCTGCATGGCTCAGTTGGTTACGTGTCTGACTTCAGCTCAGGTCATGATCTCACAGTCTGTGAGTTCGAGCCCCACATACATATATATATATGTATATATAATTTTTTTTGAGAGAGAGACAGTGGGAGAGGGGCAGAGAGAGAGAGAGAGAGAGAGAATCTTAAGCAGTCTCCATGCTCATGCTCAGCACAGAGCCCGATGTAGGGCTTGATCCCAGGACTCTGGGATCATGACCTGAGCTGAAATCAAGAGGTGGACACTCAACCAACTGAGCCATCAAGGTGCCCAAACTCTATATATTTTTAAGAGCAATTTAAAAATTTCTGTTTCCTATCTTCTGGACCCTGCTGTTTCTGATAATAAGTCAGAGTCACTTTGTTTCATTGTTTACTTAAATGTGATGTTCCAGGTTTGTCTAGCTTCTTTTAAAAAAATAATTTAGTTTTAAGCATTTTAACTACTTGTTTCCAAGTATGGTTTTCATTGTAGTCAGCCAGCCTTCTTCCAGTTGCTGGGTTTCATGATTTTTGTAAAATAAATAAATAAATTAATTAATTAATAAAAATAAAATTTGTTTTTATTTATTTCAGTAAGTTGGGGAAAAGTGTTGACATTGTTTCCTCAGTTATTTTTCTGACTCCTTTCTCCTCTCCATTTGAGATTCCCATTTCACTTGTATTAGACTTTTTAGTGTTGTCAGTGAGATCAGTGAGTCTCTCTTCATTTTTTCAATCTTAATATCTATGTATCTTCAAATTAGCTAATTTCTGTTAATGTAATTGACCTTAAAGTAACTGACATTTCTGTTATCCCTAATTTGCTTTTACGTCTTTCTGTGAAATATTCTTTAAATATTGTATGTTGCAGTGCTGGAATTTTCATTTGATTCATTAGTATAGTGTTTTCCTATTATTTATAGGAGTTTTCTTGTTTGTTTATATCTTGCAAACATATTTTTCCTTAGGTCCTTATTGTAATCGTTAAAATAGGTCTTTTAAAATCGTTAAATTTTAATTCCAACTTTTGGGACTCCTTGGGTTTGTTGATTAGTGGTTTGCTTTTGAACGTGGGTCACATTAACGTTTTCTCTGTGTCTAATAATTCGGGATTGTGTAGTGTATATTGTAACAGATATGTTATAGACACTTTGGTTTCTGTTGTACTACTTACGTAAGTACTGAAGTTTTTTTGTTTTGTTTCTAATCAGAATTTAACTAGGTTCGACTTAAACTCTAAGCCCTAGTTCCCTTCAGGTTGGTGCAGTTAAATTGCTTTTATGTTCTTTTCACCTATCCGGATTGTTTAGAGGTCTGCCTAGTTGCATGAATATTTGAGGTATTAGTCATACTTTTTTCTCTTTTCTAAAATTTTCCCTTTCTGGCGGCAGTGGCAGGCCTAAACTTTGTTCCTGTAAGTTTCTATTGGAATTTTAGCCTTCCGACCCAGTATCTCTTGTGGGCCACCCTCAGGTGAAAATTCATAAAAATGGGAAGATCACTCAATGGTGTTCTATTTTCCAAGGATCATTTCTTGTCCAGATTCTTCCTCTGTTGATTATTCTCTATTATCGTCAGATGGTTATTTTTATATTTTGCTCAGTGTTTAAACAGTTATATGTAGAAGGTTTAATCTGAGAGGATCAACTCAGCCATTATGTAAGTGAACTCCCCAGTCTTTTGACTTTGTAGAGTGCAACTTACACCTACTTAATCACTTTAATGCAATGCAAGGAACTTAATACATTCTCCTTTATCTCTTCACCTTTTTTTTGTCTTCTTTGTCTTATATTTTGATCCTATATATATATTTTACCCTGTAAGACATTATCATTATTATCACTAAAAAATTAGTATTCATATAGAATTTTTATTCATCTGAGTGGTCTTCCGTCTTTTCTGCAGTTCTGTGTTTCTGTCAAGGATCTTTTGCCTTCTGTATTAACACTCCTCCAGTATGGGTAGATCTGAGAGAGCTGAGGGGAGAAAAGTAAGGGGTGACCTCAGAAACGTAGATGTGGGCTCAGGTCTCCTAGGGCCTTGTTAGGCCACCATAAGGATGTAGGTCTTACTCTAAGTGAGATGGAAATTTCATTGGTGTGTTTCAAATAGAAATGCAGCATGGAACCTATTGGAGTGTTTCAATCAGAAGAATGATAAGATCTAACACAGTTTTCAAAGGATCACCCTGGCTGCAATACAGAAAAGACACTGCAGGGAAACAAGGATGAGAACTGGGGGACAAATTTAAGAGACTGCGGTGAGGGTAAAGATGAAACTCAGTGGGTACTTAGATTAAGTTGTGAGACATAGTTTGATTTTGGAAATATTCAAAGGTAGAGCCCACAAGATCTGAAGGTGCCTTAGATGTGAAGTATGGGAAGAAGGGAGGAATTAAAAATGAATCCAGGATTCCCAGGGCTAACTAACTGGGCAAACAGGTTTGCCATATTCTGAGGCAAGAAATATTATTCTAGCATTTCTCCTAGCAGGAAGGAGGACACTGAAGTTATACAAAGAGAAGTGGAAGCCCTGACTCAGGGAAATAGTAATAGGAATGGAGAGAAATGGGTGACTTGGGATTTTGCTACAACTTAGTAACATATTCTTTATCATGTCATTACTGTAACTCTTCTTGAGGATTTAGTCCACCTAGACTCATCTTTTCATTTATCCATTCTTCCATCCATCCATTTGTTATTTATTCATTCATGCATTATTCAGTTACATAGTCAGTGCTTATTAAAATTCTGCTGTATTCTAGGTATGAGATTTAATGTGAAAGAATACAAAGAGGAATAAGATAGTCTGCTTTTATGAATCTTATAGATAGCTATGCAGACAAGAAAGTAATTATTATAAAATGTGCTATAATGGAAGCATGAGCAAACTTTGTGGAAAGAAGCTTTACAAGGAACGTGTGTATGGAGAGGAAGAGAGTTGTCAAAGCTTTCACAGAGAAAGTATACTGTATGTCAGTTTGAAAATTCTTTAGGAGTTTTACCTTGGTGGAAATGAATTGGCGTAGGCCCTGAGAATAGTCTAGGTAAGTGCTTCTCAGATTTAAATATGCATCCAAGTCACCTGGTGGAGGGGGTTGTTAAAATAGATTCTGATGCAACAGGTCTAGACTGGGGCCTGAGAGTCAAGTTCCCAGATAAATGGTGCTGTGACAGTTTGCCCAGGCATCAGTCTTTGATTAATAAGAGACTGAGTGGACAATTGGATTATACAGTTGAGGGAAAATGGTAGGAGTATTCTTTCTTCCGTTTTTTCTATCCCTAATTTATATTTTTCAAATACTTATGATGGGACTTTTTGTGCATGATTTTTGGGGGTTACATTTAGAGTAATAGATTACAACATAAATTCTGTAGTCAGGATCCCTTGTTACCTTGGACAGGTTACTTAATTTCTCTAAGTCTCAGTTTTATCACTTGTAAAATGGGTATTATAAAAGTACCTACCTCACAAGAGTTTTATGAAAATTACATGGTGGGCATTTAGAGTAATAGGTTACTAATTAGTTGTCTTAATATATAGAAAAAGCACTTCTTGTGTCATGTTAGTAAATTTGAAATGTTTTCCTATATTGGTGGTGATTTATCTTCTCTTCTTCCTGATCTCACTTATAATCGGAATTATTGGTAAGCTAACTGACAGGGTTTGCCACAGAAAAGGGCAAAGCTAATTGGTTCATATGGGATTGAAACCTGTGACCTTTGATTTCTTAGCACCCTGCTCTTAACTAGCTGAATTCTGAATGACTGCCTATTCTTATTTCAGAGTGCTTGTTTATCTTTATCATGCAGAAGTTCTGTTTTTTTTTGCCTTGGAGGAATATCTTGCAGTAGAGGACAAGAAAGAAACCTCAGCCTTACATTTACCTGTGAATGAGATTCACTTCAAGTGGCTAACAGCAGACCACAAGATTGGAGTTGTGAATTTTAACCACATGCTTGTTTATTTTTATTTTGTAGGTTTTTCACTGATGGTCTATTCCTTCCTTTCCTAAGTGGCAGAGAACTGTTTTTCTGTATGTTGTTTTCCTTTATGTTCTCACTTTCTTTTCAAAAATTTTATTACTAAATCTTTGAAATCCACAGAAAGATAAATGTAATGTCTGTGTACCCAACCAGTACTCTTGACGTGCTCCTCTTTGATCCCATTTTACTTATTTTCCTAACGGTGATCACTCTCTTGGATATTAATTTAAAATTTTTTTAAGACCTACCTATTAAAACTGTTTTCTTAAATAATTTATCATTTGGTATTTTTTTATTTAAACCTTAAAAATATCTTCCTCTTTGTCTACTATGCTCTGAAGCTGGTTTTTTTTTTTTAACTTTATTTTTGTAAGATAACTCACGGCTGTTGAGTGTAGCTATACCTTTTTCCCCTTTCTCTGAACAGTCTGTTGTATAGATGAACTACAATTTACTTATCCACTCTTTTTGTCAGTGAACATTTTTTTAGCTATAGGAATTTTTACACACTGCTGCTATGAACTTTGTAGTACATGCGTCCTTACCCACATTGTGCAAGACTTTCTCTAGGATATATTTCTAAGGGTGAAATAGCCTGCCATGGATATGCAAATGATCAGGCTTACAAGAAAATGCCAAATTGCTTGCCATAGTGGCTGTCTAAATTATAGGCTTCTTAGTTGCATTCTTAAAAGGGATAAAATAGTATCTCATTCTGGTTTCAGTTTGTATTTCTTTGATTTCTAATGAGCTTGAGCATTTCACGTTTATGTTACATGATATACCTGTTTGTATCTTTTACTCATTTTTCCATTAGAATGCTTGTCTTTTTGTTGAGGTTCTTTATTTTAGATGCTAATCTTTTGTTAGTTATTATATTATTGACCATAATGTAAGGTTCTGTATTACATAAACTCCAGATCTCTGTGGCTTAAAATAATTTATTTCTTCTTTACATAGCTCTCCCATATGAGTATTACTTGGATTTTCAACTTCTAAACAGTGATTTAGAGATCTAGGCTCCTTACATCTTTGGGCTCTGTTAGCTTTCAGTTTGACTACTAAAGTCGTGCTGTAATCATGTCTACTCCAGCCAAAAAGAAGGGAAAAGGGGCCTAGAGAAACATATGTAGGAAGTTTTTATGAATAAGGCTTCAAAGTGGCACATATTACTTCTGCCAGCATTGTTTGGCAAAGAATTGCAAAGAATATTGGGAAATATGAGCCCCCAAATATTAGGAAATAAATATGTGTCCATTTCCAAAGAGAGGAAGTGAGTTTAGAGATCAGACAGTAGTCTCAGCTTTCAGTTTTAATTGTTGCAAATATCTTCTTGCGGCTTGTCTTTTTACATGTTCTATGGTGTCTTTTGAAAAATGGTTATTAATTTTAATATAGTTGAATACCTCATCATTTTCTCTTAGACTTTGTGTTTATTGTATCTTCTTTAAGAAATCCTACCTTATCTTGACCTCAAAAGATATTTTTGTCTAAAGTGTTATAGTTTTGACTTCTACATATAAGCCTTTATGTGGAATTGATTTGTTTATTGTGTAAAAGATTATTCAATTTGGTTTTTGAAAAATCTAAGAATCTGTCTGTTTCAGCACTTTTTATTGTGTTAATAATCAGCCCTTTTGTCAGTGATCTGCATTGCTTCCTTTGACATTTTTTATTTCATGTATAAGTGGGTCTGTATTTAAGTGGGTCTGTTTTAGACTCTGTATTCATTTGCATTGGGTAATTGTTTGTAATCTCTGAAATAACAACACTGTGTTATTATAGCTTTATAATGAATATTGATATCTGATACGATAGATCTCTTCAATTTATTTTTCTTCAACAGTGCTTTGGATATTCTTGATCCTTTACTCTTTAGTATAATGTTGTAACCAGCTATCAAGTTCCCTGAAAAAAGTTATGGGAATTAATTTGGGAAGAATTGACATTTTTAGCATTTTAAATCTTTTTTATCTGTAAATATGCTATGTCTACTTCAGTTTAGGACTTCTTTTTCGTTTAAACAAAGTTTTATAATATTATCCATAGTGGTCTTATATCTCTTTATTAGATATGTAATATCTACTGTCTCTTATTAGATTCTGAATGGCTTACATTTTTGTTGCTGTTTAGCTACTTGTCTTTTTGTTAGATTTTCTGTTTCTTCTGAATAGCAATGCAGTTGATTTTAGAATGTTTATCTTATATCCAGTCACTCTGTTAATTTCTTATTAATTCTAATATGTCTTATAGATCCCTCTGGGTTTTCTATGTGGATAGTCTGTAAATTATGACACTTTTTTTCCCCTTAAAAATCCTAATGTGTTACTCACAGAACAAGTTACTCACAATCCAAAGTTTTACTATATATGTAGTATTTCTGTAGTTAACTCAGGCACAGAAATCATTTGTTGTAGTGACATATTTGTTCAGTGAGATTAGTTTTATTGATTTAATTAATAAAATATATATTGCCTGGTAAACAATCAGGGTTAATTAATTTAAAAGTTAAAAAAAATCCTAATGTGTTATACCAATGTTTTTACATTTTACCATACAAAAGTTTAATAAAGGCAGTAAGAGTGGGTATACTTGTCTTGTTTTTTAATTTTAAAGGTAATATTTCATCTTGGATAAGAAAGTTAGCCATAAATTTCTTATAGATACTTTTTATCAGTTTAAGGAGCCTGATTAATATCATATATAAATGGTGGTAAATTTTATCAAATGTTTTAGTTTTTGATATCTGAGCCATTCCCAACCTTTCATAAGCTAATTCATTCATTTTACTGATATTTTATTTGTTTTTTAAATCTTTATGAAGGTAATTGGTCTGTTATATAATTTTTGTATTGTCTTTATCTTGTTTTGGTAATAAGACTAGCCTTGTGCAATGAGTTATTGAGCTAAAGAGAGAATTAGAAAATTGACCTATAAACCTCAGAATGTAGTACCGAAACACAACATAATGGGAAATATGAAAGAGTTTAAACAGGTATGGAGGAGAGAATGAGAAGTTCAAACCATGTCTGTTTATAAAAGGTAAGGTAGAGAAGAGAGGCATGGCAATAAACTCTGGCTATATGATAGGTTTATTCAAAACTTACAGGTTAGTTTGACTTTAAATCTGCAAGCTTTTTACTGGTTCATTTTTTTGGGTTTCTCTAGCATGAAAGTATGATAATTCCATAAGAACTGATACAAGAGTTAGGATGATAAATCATCATAAAAGGCAAAATGAGATTAGTTCCAGTGAATTCAAGACAGGTAGTGGTGGCAGGTTGTATACTGAGAATACAAGGAGATGTAAGGAAAACTAGACCTTAGCCCCAGTGCTTAGCCTCTACTTCAGTCCAGAAGGTGGCAGAAGACCTAAGAAGGGAGGCCTGCTATTAGGTCCTAAGTATGCTTTCACTTTTGCACCCTACATGTGGCTCTGTGTGTGTGTAAAGGTATGCAAAGAAAATGGAGAATACATATTTTATATAGTTGGAAACATACAATATGTAAATTTGTAAACTGCTTGTTCAATTACCATTTCATTATAATAGGATTAAATGTTTAAAAACATTTTTGACTCCCCAGTAATTTAACATAAGAATGTGCCCTTTTTTCCCCACCTTTCAAATGTTTATTTTAGACTCTACCATATTGGATGCAATGGTTACAAAGTTGTAACAAGTCCTTGTCCTTTGAGGCTTGCGGTTAATAAGTACCATCATTCTCATGACTAATGGCCTGTGTGGCCTGGTGATAGACAGGAGCCTATTAGATATGTTTATTTACTTAGTAGGTTACTTATTTATTTTTGGTAACGTTTTAGGCATGTACAACCAACTACCCTAGGCTACGACGTTTTGTGTTTTCTTTTAATTCAAATATAGTTGAGACACAGTGTTACATGTTGTACAGGTGTACAACATAGTGATACAACATCTCTATATGTTATGCTATGCTCACCACAAGTGTAGCTACCATCTCTCACCAGACAATGCTGTTAAATTATCATTGACTATATTCCCTGTGATGTCTTTTATTCCCATGACATATTTATTCCAAAACTGGAAGCCTGTTTCTCC